>NC_042997.1:105648143-105653143 GCF_006345805.1 Octopus sinensis | reverse complement strand
ACAAATTAAAATATCATTCGACGACATTACTTACGTACGGCAGAAATAGAAACACCTGACATCCACTAATGGACTAATTCGTCTAAAATTACATGATGTACTAATTACGTAATATGCAAAACACAAAATAAATCAAAATTTATGAGGAAAATATTGTGACTTAGGATATATATGAATGAATATATGTAAGTATGCATGTATGTATGTATGTATGTATGTATGTATGTATGTATGTATGTATCTGTATTTATATATAGGTACTTATATTTGTGTGCACACACTGCGAGTATGAATTCAAAATATTTTGGGAATGTTAAAGCGACGTTTTACATATTGGTAACCTCATGCGCGCACACGGACCCACATAGGTCTATACATGATTAGAAATGTATATACTTACATACCAACTTGCATATACAGAGACAGACTCACGCACTCACACACACACGCGCATGCACATACACACATAAATATACACTCACGCACACACATGTATATAATGAGTGAGACAGAGAAATAGAGATTTAGACAGAAAAATATATTCGTAGGTTGATAGAGACAGAGAAAAATACGTCAATTCATATATAAGTAGATGTAGGCAGTGTGACAACTTTACTAAATACTTAGGGAATAATCCAGCGACGCGTAAGAAAATTCCAAGCTTTGGTTTGAAAACTGACTTGTTTGATTTATATTCTTTCTTCATGAATTGATTTTGTCTTATAGGAGGTCATGACTAGACATACATATAGACATAAACACACACACACACACACACACACACACACACACACACACACACACACACATACACACACAGACAAACACGCATGTGCTTGCATGTGTATATTTGTGTTACTGCACAAATTCTCTAAGTTCATACGGATGTTTACATGTTTGAATGTGATCTTATGACTTTTTATATTGGAACATGTGCGTGAAAACAGGCACGTACGCACGTATAGCCCCCAACACACACACACACACACGCACACACGCACACACACACACACACGCACACACACACACACACGCACACACGCACACACGCACACGCACACACACACATACACACACTCGCACACACATACACACTCTCTCTCTCTCTCTCTCTCTCTCACTTTTTCAGACATACAAGCGTATTTTATATAATTCTGTACGGGCCGTGTAGTTAAGAATCTCGCTTTGCAATCACATGGTTTCGGGTTCAATGTCATTGTGCGGTATATTTGGCAATTGGCAACTCACTATAGCTCCAGACCGGCCAACAGTGGAATTCGAAATCAGAACGTAAAGCGGACGAAAGACTGCTAATCATTTTGTCCGGCGTGATAACAATTCTCCCAGCTCACGGCCTTAATAAATTAATCTTCAGAATAGAGTAAGGCGGCGCACTGGTATAACCTTTAGTACACCAAGCAAAATGCTTAGTGGCATTTCAGCCTTCTTTACGTTCAAATAAGTACTAGCTGAGCACTGGAGTCGATGTAATCGACTTAAGCTTCCTTCAATATTGCTGGCCTTGTGCCAAAATGAGATATCAATATTCAGAACAGAGTAAAGACGGCAAGCTGGCAGAATTGTTAGCACGCGGGGCAAAGTGCTTAGCGGTATTTCCGCCACCTTTACGTTCTGAGTTCAAATTACACCAAGGTCGACTTTGCTCTTCGTCATTTTGGAGTCGATAAAGTAAGTACCGGTATAGCACTGAGGTCGATGTAATCAACCTGTCTCTTCACTTGGAATTGCTGACCTTGTGCCAAAGTTCGAAATCCATAATCAGAGCAGAGTAAGACAGTGAGCCGATAGAAATGTTAGCACGGACAAAAATACTTAGGCGATATTTCTTCCGACTCTTTGTGTTCTAATTTCAAATTCAGCCGAGGTCGACTTTACCTTTCATCCTTTTGGGGTTGATTAAATAAAGAAATATTAAAGAAATATATACATGTTTGTATGGCAGTAATTATGTATGTTTGTGCGTGTGTGTGTGTTGTTTGTTTGTTCCTTCTCGAACCACTCCTGGCTCATTAGGGCCGGTTTCTCGGCTTCCTTGGTGTATAGGTTCCCCACCTGGACGAGATGCCGGTCCGTCGCAGGTGAGCCACAAGATGCAGGAGGAAAAGAGTGAGAGAAAGTTGTGGTGAAAGAGTCAGCAGAAGTTCGTAATTACCTTCTGCCGGAGCCGCGTGGAGCTTAGGTGTTTCGCTCATAAACACACACATCGCCCGGACTGAGATTCGAATCCACGATCCCTCGACCGCGAGTCCGCTGCTCTAACCACTAGGCCATGTGCCTCTACGATGTGTGTGTGTGTGTGTGTTTGCCACTATGCAGTTTGTACGTATACATGAATGTCATTAAGTACGTACGTATTTGTATACGTGTACATTTGTTTGCATGGTTATAATTGCATGTAAATACTACAAATGTTTTACATAGTTTTACAAATGCATGCATATACATATGTATGTATACTTATATATTTACGATTCTTCGTAGGTATGCGTAAGGTCCGATTCTCATACTTAAAGTAATATATAAATTGAAATCTTGACACTTTCGCCCTGAGGGAAATTGCTTCAAAGCACTAAGTAACATTTCTGACATTTTAAGGATTTAAAAGAAAACAAATAAATATTTGGTGAAAATATTGCAATTTATAAGGAAAAAATGTAAGTTAGGTAAAATAAACAGGACTAATATGACGAAATCTATACATATACAATAAAAAATATTTTTACTTGAATATTTTGCAAGAGTTTGTTGATACGAATTTGGAATTTGGTCAATTACTAGTATTAGTGAACAAAACATTCGCGCGCGCGTGTATGTGTGTATGTATGTGTGCGTGTGTCTATGTATGCATATCGATATCTATGTATGTACGCATGTGTGTGTACATACGTGTAAAAATAAATGACACCCACTGCCTCCAAAATCAAATATCCCGTACCCTCCGGTACCCTTATTTCATGCTTCCTCCCAAGATCCTTAACCCCGAAAACTCCGGATGCCACTCGTCTTTGCTTGTAATTTACACCTACTGCGATACTCTCCTCGCTCCTTTAGTTGCTGCTCTCCCTTCCTACATCCATGACACCAAATATGGTCCCCACCTATTCTATTCTTTCTCCGTCTCTTCTAATCCCAGCTGTCTCATTCTCATCAAGACTGCAAATTCTCTATACACCGTTGTCCTTCAGTATCACTTTTTGTCCCAGTACTTCATTACTTTCGTCTACTCGAGTTTGCATTCACCCTTAATTGATTTTTCCCTCGCAGATAAGATTTACGAACGGGTCACTATACTCGGCCAACATACCAGCGACTGATATGATACCACTTCTTTCTCCCGTAAGGATCTAAGAACTTTCATTTTGTCCGTCAGCTCTTTTCGCTGTGCACTCTAGGTTTACGTTACCATCTCCGATATTGCACTTCATTTCATCGACATCACTGTCTCTGACGACTACACTTCACCCAGCCTCTCCACCCCTGTCTTTTACTAACCTACTGGTTCCCAATCCTCCCTTAATGTTTCTTCCTCGCTGCCCACTTACAAGCGCTCCATCTTCTATTTCAAATTCCTCCGTGTATGCCACTTCTGCATCAATAACCACGAATTTGAGAGGCAGGTTCTACATATGACCCATCTCTTCATTTGACGTGGTTACCCACTCTCCGTTATCAAACACTCTATCCTGGGTCTATGTTATTGATCACATATCATTCCTCACACCCCAAGTACGGAATCCAATCCACAACATTTCCTTTCCCGTTACTTACAACCCTACCAACCCGTCCCTGAAAGGTATTACCCTCCACTTTTTCGGTCAGCGAAAATATGACTCGGCGATCTCCCATTTCTTCCTTATTCCACCAATTCCTCCTTTAAGTGTCCCTGCAACCTCCGCAGCCCGTTTTTACATTGATCCTCCTTCTTCATATTGCGTTTCCTCCTAGACATTCCTTGCTCTCGTCACACTGCCATATCTACCCTTTCTTAATACCGCCACCATCGGTGGAATCAAACACTATACTTTCTATTTCTACCTATTCTTTCATAGTATCTCTAATAGACTATATACGCTAGAATGTTACCCCAGTAATCTTATATCGAGCGAAGCGGTCACCATGAAACTGACAGGTTCGCGGAGTATGTCAGTGACAACCTATAAGGTAACGGGTCAGATTTCTCTCGACATTTCTTTTTCGCAGACCATTTGCCTAAGCCTTTTGGCTTCTGGCGTGACTTCCACCACTATACCCCTCAACATTCACCTTAAGAGAAAAAGTACCTTAGGAATGAGAATCCAGGTTCGAAATGTCCCCAAGACTCATGATGAAGGCTGGAGGAGATATCAGCTGAAACGTTGTGTTAACAAGAAACAAGAAGAGGACAAATATCCGTCAAATGTAAATAATGTAATACAATATTTGTCAAAACTTGTCCTCCTTATGTTGCTTTTTCAGTTACTGATTGTCCATTGCCTTCTGTCTCTCTCTCTCTCTCTCTCTCTTCTCTCTCTCTCTCTCTCTCTCTCTCTCTCTTTCTATCTCTCTATCTATCTCTCTATCTATCTCTCTCTCTATCTATACATATGTATATACTTGTATATGGGTGTGTTTGATAGAAAATAGGGATAAAATAAGTACTAGTCGATTTACTCACCCCATGAAATTACTGGCCTTGTGCAAACATTTGAAACCAATGATATTTATGCATACATAAACATCTATCTATCTATCTATCTATCTATCTATCTATCTATCTATCTATCTATCTATCTATCTATCTATCTATCTATCTATCTACCTGTCTGTCTGTCTGTTTATCTATCTATCTATCTATCTATCTATCTATCTATCTATCTATCTATCTACCTACCTACCTACCCAACCACCCGCCCACCCAGCTACCTACCTACCTACCTACCTACCTACCTACCTACCTACCTACCTACCTATCTATCTATCTATCTATCTATCTATCTATC
>NC_042997.1:105565643-105643143 GCF_006345805.1 Octopus sinensis | reverse complement strand
ATGTACAACTTTCCTGGACAGAAATTCCTGTGGCCAGCTTACTGAACAAACTACTGAACACTATCAGTTTTGCTTTATTTTTGCTTTCTTTTAATATATACATACATATATATGTACATATATATATATGTATATATATATATATATATATATATAATATATATATATATATATATATATATATATATATTATATATATATATATATATATATATATATGTGTGTGTGTGTGTGTGTGTGGATGTACATGTATACATATAGATGCACGCACAAACACACACGCATATCTAATATGTAAATGTGAATGTCAGTGTGTCAGTGTGTCACACTTTTTAAACTTTACTCCTAGAGGCCGTAGCCAACATATAATGCCATTTTGGAATCAGGTTGACTCCGTGAGTAAATTAAAAACATTCCGGGCCGAATCCGGACCTGCAACCCTGACATTTTGGATTCCTATGTTTTCATTGTTGCGATTGATTACGGCGATTTTTTTACATGACTTTTTTAACGAAAAATTCGATCGTCCTTTGGACATGACTCTGGAGGAAGCAATTAGAGATCTGTTTGCAAATCTTTCCATTCGGAGTTAGTTGCTTAAAAGCTACATATTAGCTTAAAAGCATTATATCTAATTTCTTTTATATCTCTCCCTCTCCAGAATAACGTCTTCTAAAAAAAATGAACTCTACTAATTCCTTCTATTGAAGCTCTTTTAACTCGTCTCTGATAATGGGATAACATTTATTTCTTTGAAACAGCTGTAAGGCTGCCTTTGTATTTATAAATGTCCTAGGAATATCAAATTGCCTTGGACTTATCTGATTTTATTTAACATATACACGCTCACACACGACCTGCCTTAGACTCCTAACTCATGCTATTATGGAACCGAGAGCTTAACAGCGGTCCGTCCGTAGCACTTACATAGACTTACCTAAGTTTTGGGACTTCTGGATACCAAAACATCTCATATATATGTGTGTGTGTGTGCGTATACAAGTTTGTATACGCATATAAACACATATATACACACGACAGACTTTTTACAGTTTTTCTCTACCTAATCACCCCATAAATTTTTAGTTGGCTTTGACTCGAGGCTATAGTAAAGGCACTTGCGTAAGGAGACGTGCAGTGGGACTGAAGCCAAGATTACATGGTATGGAAGCAAATTCCTCAACTACATAGCCCCACCTTCACCTATTCCTAATGATTTCGCTGGCAGCAACTTTGGTTTCCCAATCGGCTTCCCATCTAAGTACTATGCAGGCTCGACTTTGCCTAAGAACACGAGCTACAAGCAATCAGGAAATCTCACAGTTCCCGATTAAACTTAGAATATTAAATAATTTTCCGTTTCAGCCGCCATTTTCTACACTAGCATTATATATTGAAAGTTGATTTCACAAAACCATCGATAAGTCTTATGAGTTCTACTCTTATTAAATTAGACTAAAACGCTATTTAAAAAGTACTATATAATACCCAATAAATGACACACTCTATACACACTCTATACGTCTCTAGGAAAAGGATATTGGTGGGGTATTTGAGTTTTCACTAAGCAATATAACAAGGTAGCAATTACTATTTAGCATTGCCGTTTGGATTCTCAATAAAGCTTTCTGCATGCACTTCTTGATTAGCAAATTATATATCACTACCGTATATATATATATATATATATCCTTAGTAGGTGCGTTCTCGCAAGAATTTAGCTTAGACTTCCAATGGCTGAAATCTTGTCTTGGAGTTAACAGCAAAAACTGATATACAGTAGGCACATAAGGTAATGTGATGAACAATTAATTTAAGAGACGTTTCTTCATATGGCGAATACTTCCGGGGAAGAGTTGACAGATGATATATCTCTGCTTAGATATACACATCCAACATAGGACGGACTATAGTTATATTGTAACTATAGTTACAATGTTGTAACTATAGCAACATTTGCGACAGAGCGGCTGCCAACATTACTAGCTTTATACATGTTCATAACATCTATAATGATTTTTCGTGGAGTATTTCATGAAACACTAACACCATGGCATCAGTATGAATCAAAGTGACTCAGACAAATCATCTCAATGACAGAGGTGCGTTGTAAAGCTGCTCTATAAATACTCGCCATAACTTTAACGGAAAACTCTTTTGTACTCATAGGAGTCTTGACCGGTCTTAGAAAATGCTACTTCCAGAAATTTAGAAAATGCCAATAATTCTAGAATTTTTATAATACTGACAAACCAACAGACAGGATGTAATAGAACTGATATTATTCCCCAAGACAATAAGATACCAAATAATTATAATGTTGCATAGTTCGAGTTAAAATGGTTGGGATTTTACACGGACTTAGCGTTTGAACTAAAACATGTCATAACCATTACAATATAACTATAGTCTCAAATGTATCACAACTGCATACACAAACATCACTGCAAGAACACAGGCCTATTCAAGATAATAACATTACTAGTTTCTTTCGAATGTCTAAGGAAATGTTTGCACAGAATTTATTAACCTTCGACATTTTTGACATCTTAAACAACATAATTGTTACCGAGGTATGTTCTCGTAACATTGAGCAAACTTGCTTAACCTGAATATGTTCATACATTCTGTTGTGTCTGGGGAGAGTCATTCTCTTTAGTGCCTTATTATTTAACACACTCACCGGTAAAATTTCCACTTATTTCTTATTTTTATTTTCTAAAATTTTCGTTGCGTCTTGCAACCTTTTCAATGGTCTTTACCAATGAGTGTGTTAAATAATAAGGCACTAAAAGAGAATGACTCTCTCCAGACACAACAGAATATGCTTCAACACACGAATTCATATAAAGAATCTTGCAAACCAAATCCCAAAACGAAATGTTCATACATGTTTTCCATTAAGCATTCTTGTTAACGTCGCAAATTTACGTTGATCATCAACCTTGAAATATATCCCTGTTCTTCAAGATACATATAACTACCGATTGAACATGTATTTCTCAAACCAAGACAGATACAAATAACTACGTTAATAATAATACAAATGAAAGCCGTATCATTCAAATTAAGTTTAAAATTGTAAGTGCTCTCTTTGAACTAAAGATAGTGGTCCAAAAACAGGGCGTTTAAAATTCATTACCACGAAAAATAAACAAAGCAGATCCGACGAAAATAATGACATTATCGATATAACTTCCCAGCACTTTACTTCTCATCTGTTTCTAATAAAACTAAAAGTTGCTAATAAACTAAAAACTAAGATAGGAATATTTTCCAGTTTTATACATTCTATTTTCAATGGAATCCAAACAATTGAACTCTTGGATAAAATTTAGAGGACAAATAATCCAAAAGTATATCATCTGAGCCCAATAATATCAGAAACAGAAATAATACACTTATAAGGAACTATAATTAACAAAAATTTAAGCGGGGAACAGAAGACACAGAAAAAATGGCTCTAATTAGTATATATTTCGAATAGGATTTGATTGGAAGAGAATAGTCACATGACTGGTCTTAGAAATTTTAGTAGGTTCCCCGCTACGTCCGTGTATTAGTATCAAGTGACAATGTTTGGCATCGTAAGTAAAGGCTGACACGGTCGACTCAACATGTCCAAACAGTCAAAGTTCTGAATGATTTCTCTCAAGAGTATGAACACGTGATTAAGTTTAGAACCTTTTATAGTTCTTCGCTACGTCCGTGCGTTAGTGTCACGTGACAGTATTTTTTGCGCCTAAAAAGATGGCCGACATGAATGAGTGACATGTTTAGTTACAGTCAACGCACTCCAAATTCAATCTGTCTGGTGGGAGAGTGGACAGGAGTTGTTTGTATGTAGTCCAGTGGCTAAAGTTTAGGTTATTAGTTGTGTAGGCTGCTCATGTTAAGTAGCAGAATGAGTTTTGTGTGTGAATGATTATTTATGTATGTAGTCTGTTAAAGTTTGTTAAGCCTAGGTTTGTACTTTTGTATAAAAAGATTTTCTTTGTTTATCCTTGCTTCTTCTGTGGTATTCACTGAACATAGGTAGAGTAGGAAGACTTGAAATTCGGGGAACGTAATTCTCTCTCTCTCTCTCTCACTTTTTCTCTCTCTCTCTTTCTTTCACTCTCTCTCTCTCTCTCACTGTATATATATATATATATATATATATATATATATATATATATATATATTATATATATATATATATATATATATACATATGTATATATATGTACGTACATATATCTATATCTATATATTCGTACATGTATACATACACACACACGCACACACACAGAGGCGGCGTGCTTACAGACATAAAAATATAAATATATATGGGTATCTATACGGGTATGTACGTGAATGTTGTGTCTATGTGTGTATGAGTGAGTGTGTGGTGTGTGTGTGTGTGTGTGTGTGTGTGTGTTTGAGTAGTGTTAGTGTGTGTCTGTGCGTGTTATTTAAGTCTGAAAGCATGAATGTATATTTATAAATTAAGCTGAGTTACTTATAAAAACATCAGTTAACTTCTAGTAACAGATCTGATACCTCTAACAGGCAGATGTTCTGATAGTTAACTTGCCTACTCTACACCATAACTCGCAGTTTGTTTACCATTAATATTAAGTCGACTTCAAGACCAGTATGGGCATCTATTTAGCACGTTGATTATATTTGAAAATGGTTTTATCTATATTCCTAAACAAACTGGCGTGAAAATCTAAACATAGCAAGATTGAATGTGCTTTCCAGAATTCAATTCTGTTTACATGTTTGGGCTTATATCATTGGTTTAACACTAGCAGTTAACAAGGGAGAAAGTGTGAAGTGATATGAGAGAAAGAGGAAGAAGATAAAATAATGTGGGGAGATAGGGGGGAATAGCTAAGAGAACTAAAAAGAAAACTGGAGAATGAGGTTGTCACGAGAAAGAAGGAAACGAAGGGAAAACACGTGAATTTAATGAAACTCTAAAGATGTTTGTTATAAAGTTCCAGTGGTGCTACGAGGCCAATGAGGACATAATAGGTATTGATATATATTTAATATATAAATATACATACATTACACACCTGTGTATATATATATATATATATATATAATTTGTTGCTATTTGCAATTTAATTTATATATGATCTCTGAGTGTTCCGGCCTTATCCAAACGGCTTCTTTAATATATATATATATATATATATTATATATATATATATACACGGTAAACCCTCGACTATCGCGGGTGTTTCGTTCCAAGACCTCCCGCAACAGGTGAAAACCCACGAAGTAGAAACCGTACTGTATAAATGTTTTATTATTTTTATAATTTGTATATATTTATTTTATTATAAATGCAAAACAGCACCACACATTCGCTTCCTGAGTTTCGTTTTCCATACAGTATGTGCGAGTCTCTGTTTACTCATCTACGGTACACTAAGTACTATCTTTTAATATATTTTACTTAAAATGTTATAATATAAAGTGTTTTACTTAAAGTGTTATAGCGCAGTACTGTAATTTTAGTCATTCATTTATCAATTTTCCAGGCGTGAAAATGCTTCGCAGAAACCCGCGGTGTACTGAAGTGTCCACGATATAAATATACATATATTAGCCAGGAAAATCCGCGATGTATTGAGTGCGCGAAAGGTGAACAGTGATATGGCGAGGGAATACTGTATATATATATATATATATATATATATATACCTTATTTAAAAGCAGCAGAAATTCAACAAAACCTGTTACTCTGAGTTTCACGTTCCCGTTCGTCGGACAGAGACTTGTTGGATAAGACTAGAACAAGTGGAGATGAGACATATAGTAACCAGTATGCTTTATGTAACTCTTCTCTGTTAGTTTTAGCTGGTCTCAGTTTGTTGATAAAGAGTTCTTCCATGACTCCGAGATCGTTTCTGTTGCACTGAGAGGCCTTGATGGATTACTTGAAATCTTGGGTCTGGCTTTTTTCTGGTTGCATGTTTGCACATGTGTTCCTGGATTCGCACATGAAGATTCTTGGTGATGGTCACAATGTAGGATACTCTACATTTGCTGCAAACTATTTCGAATACCACAAAAGGTCTCGAGCACATTATCTATATGAATTACAGTGGGAGCTCGTATTATGAATTTAATTCTTTCCTGAATGCCTATCATTACTCGATTTTTTTGTAAACCGAAACTATATTTCCCGTGGCTGTGTGGTAAGTAGTTTGCTTACCAACCTCTTGGTTCTGGGTTCAGTCTGACTGTGTGGTACCTTGGGCAACTGGCCTCTCCTATAGCCTCGGTTCGACCAAAGCCTTGTGAGTGGATTTGAGGGACGGAAACTGAAAGAAGCCCGTCGTATATATATATATTAGGGGTTAGCCATATTGAAATGGCAAAAATACGCCACGATGTGTTACCGCTACTGTATATAACTCACTTTGATATTTATCATTGTTTGATTTCACTTTTTCAATATCAGCGACAGTGGGCGCTGGAAAAAGTATAAGTATTTGTGAAGGAAATCTAATTCTCGGCGACAACTATGATTGTCACACGCTGACGAGAGGTCAATACCTCGAAACTCGAGTCCGTGTGTATCATAAGTTGAAGACGGGAAGGATGACTTCCCTTTGCAAATACTAACAGGACACAGATAGTGTGTATATGGCCAGCTGGAGGAGTGTGTCCTCCTGGGGCTAAAAACTACAGTAGCATCCACCCTTAGGGGTTAGCCATATTGAAATGGCAAAAATACGCCGCGATGTGTTACCGCTACTGTATATAACTCACTTTGATATTTATCATTGTTTGATTTCACTTTTTCAATATCAGCGACAGTGGGCGCTGGAAAAAGTATAAGTATTTGTGAAGGAAATCTAATTCTCGGCGACAACTATGATTGTCACACGCTGACGAGAGGTCAATACCTCGAAACTCGAGTCCGTGTGTATCATAAGTTGAAGACGGGAAGGATGACTTCCCTTTGCAAATACTGACAGGACACAGATAGTGTGTATATGGCCAGCTGGAGGAGTGTGTCCTCCTGGGGCTAAAAACTACAGTAGCATCCACCCTTAGGGGTTAGCCATATTGAAATGGCAAAAATACGCCACGATGTGTTACCGCTACTGTATATAACTCACTTTGATATTTATCATTGTTTGATTTCACTTTTTCAATATCAGCGACAGTGGGCGCTGGAAAAAGTATAAGTATTTGTGAAGGAAATCTAATTCTCGGCGACAACTATGATTGTCACACGCTGACGAGAGGTCAATACCTCGAAACTCGAGTCCGTGTGTATCATAAGTTGAAGACGGGAAGGATGACTTCCCTTTGCAAATACTAACAGGTCACAGATAGTGTGTATATGGCCAGCTGGAGGAGTGTGTCCTCCTGGGGCTAAAAACTACAGTAGCATCCACCCTTAGCGGTTAGCCATATTGAAATGGCAAAAATACGCCACGATGTGTTACCGCTACTGTATATAACTCACTTTGATATTTATCATTGTTTGATTTCACTTTTTCAATATCAGTGACGACAGTGGGCGCTGGAAAAAGTATAAGTATTTGTGAAGGAAATCTAATTCTCGGCGACAACTATGATTGTCACACGCTGACGAGAGGTCAATACCTCGAAACTCGAGTCCGTGTGTATCATAAGTTGAAGACGGGAAGGATGACTTCCCTTGCAAATACTGACAGGACACAGATAGTGTGTATATGGCCAGCTGGAGGAGTGTGTCCTCCTGGGGCTAAAAACTACAGTAGCATCCACCCTTAGGGGTTAGCCATATTGAAATGGCAAAAATACGCCACGATGTGTTACCGCTACTGTATATAACCTCACTTTGATATTTATCATTGTTTGATTTCACTTTTTCAATATCAGCGACAGTGGCGCTGGAAAAAGTATAAGTATTTGTGAAGGAAATCTAATTCTCGGCGACAACTATGATTGTCACACGCTGACGAGAGGTCAATACCTCGAACTCGAGTCCGTGTGTATCATAAGTTAAGACGGGAAGGATGACTTCCCTTTGCAAATACTAACAGGACACAGATAGTGTGTATATGGCCAGCTGGAGGAGTGTGTCCTCCTGGGGCTAAAAACTACAGTAGCATCCCCCTAGGGTTAGCCATATTGTGAAATGGCAAAAATACGCCACGATGTGTTACCGCTACTGTATATAACTCACTTTGATATTTATCATTGTTTGATTTCACTTTTTCAATATCAGCGACAGTGGACGCTGGAAAAAGTATAAGTATTTGTGAAGGAAATCTATTCTCGGCGACAACTATGATTGTCACACGCTGACGAGAGGTCAATACCTCGAAACTCGAGTCCGTGTGTATCATAAGTTGAAGACGGGAAGGATGACTTCCCTTTGCAAATACTGACAGGACACAGATAGTGTGTATATGGCCAGCTGGAGGAGTGTGTCCTCCTGGGGCTAAAAACTACAGTAGCATCCACCCTTAGGGGTTAGCCATATTGAAATGGCAAAAATACGCCCGATGTGTTACCGCTACTGTTATAACTCACTTTGATATTTATCAATGTTTGATTTCACTTTTTCAATATCAGCGACAGTGGGCGCTGGAAAAAGTATAAGTATTTGTGAAGGAAACTACATTCTCGGCGACAACTATGATTGTCACACGCTGACGAGAGGTCAATACCTCGAAACTCGAGTCCGTGTGTATCATAAGTTGAAGACGGGAAGGATGACTTCCCTTTGCAAATACTGACAGGACACAGATAGTGTGTATATGGCCAGCTGGAGGAGTGTGTCCTCCTGGGGCTAAAACTACAGTAGCATCCACCCTTAGGGGTAGCCATATTGAAATGGCAAAAATACGCCACTATATATATATATATATATATATATATATATATATATATTATATATATATATATATATTATAAGGTTTCGAGATGATGTACAGGTATTGTATATTAGAAGAAACGAGGTATTCAGAAATCTAGATGGTATTATATTTAGATATAGATATTTATTAGTATGTTACATGTTTTTATCAATCATGTATCATACATTAGCGCTTTCGTCCACTCTAGTGGAGTCTTCAATACAATGGCTAGAAATCTGATTCTGATTGTAATATCTATACTTGTTTCCTTTCCAGATTGAATACCTTTCTTGTTCCGAGAGTTCAAAAGAAATCTAGATGTTTTGAAGTATATATTTTCTTTTCTAAATTTCTAAATTTCTCTTCTAAATTTAACAAGAACGCCATTGTGTTATTTTCTCTTACTCTATTGATGAAGAAATATAGCAAAGTATGTACCAGAGTAAAAACGGTTGTGTACATATTAACATAAAATCAATTGACTTTGTCCAGAATCAACAAAACCAGAGTTACCTGCAGCAAGCATAAGAGAAAATAATTAAACATGGATTAATTTTTTTTGTTAATGCAGATCAGGTGAATAAATTTCAAACGAAAATATCGCTAATGATTATTTGTGGTCCATGAAGGTCATTGCTATCATAAGGTAGACCAAGCGTGAACTTACCTGGCAGCAAATATCTTTTAAGACTGTTAGTGGTAGCCATTATCACAAATATGTGAGAGTTATAGTATGGTATGTCTAGTTATGATATGGTTCAACAAGGAATTGAATACGAACAGTTAGTGAGGAACCTTGATAAATCCTTAGAGAAGATCAACATATAAACTCTAAAGCCTCGTTTGTTTGGATGGGAGTCTATAAATATAATATCCTTTAATGTCTACAGTTAACAGCATGCCTTTTCTCTTCATACACTCCATGTATGGCAGTTCCAAAAAATCTCTTATTCTCAATCCCATGTGGGATAATAACTTTACACTCAATGTTTAAGACGATCAGGAAAAGAAGTAGCGGGTATCATAGGAAATTTGTGATTCGTTTCACTCAATATGGTTTCGTATAAGTAGTCGGCATTAATTTGAAAGGGGAAAATAATAATCATCTAACAATGATACGTATCTTCTATATACCGTACAAAAGCGCTCTGCGGGAAATCTTCAGAAATCATACGAGAATAATAACGTATTAGATATATTTGTTTCAAGCAGAGACAAATATTAAATATGTAAACAAATATGGATACAAAAACGACGTATAGAAATATAATATAAAGAAATTACAATAATTTTTGCAACTAGCATACATTTCTGACATAGACTCAATGCTAATAGCATTGAAAGAGTGTTGTCTATATTACGATCCAATATCTATTTTACTATTAATTATATAGACCAGAAATAAAAGAAAAACAAAATAAGCCTCAAGGGTTTTCAATACAAATTCGGGCGTCCGCTGCATTTTACGATCTAAAGTATGAACTTATCAGTGGTGCAAACACAAAGGAACAAGGAGTTTAGTATTAATTGTATCACACACATATGGACAGGGATAAGATGAGAGGTATATATGCTGTGTATAGAGCTACATATGCTCTGTATAGAAAACACATAGTAATACTCAAATGAATTTGAAGTTCAACTCCGAAATGTTCATCCAGAACTGGGTTCACGACATAAAGAGTGGCTAGAAGTAAATCCAAGGGGATCTGATATGGAAGTAGTGATGCAGATACGCATAATTAGGCTTGTTTTATATATATATATATATACAAACATATATGAGTGTGTGTGTGTATGAATATGTATATAGGTAGACAGACATATATAAACACATATATCTACATATATTCAGAAACATAAAAACGTACACACACACACAGACACACAAAGACACACATGCACACACACACACACACACACACACACACACACACACACACACACACAAACATACATATACATATATTACATGGACCATACAAACATACAGAATACTAAGAAGAGCATGTGCAATTCATGAACTCAACTGCTGTTTCGAGAAGCTCAGATTTGCGTAATAATCGTAATGTTCGTATTTTGCTGATGAAATGTGCTAAAATGTCTTGGGTGTGTCACCAGTAAAGAGAGACAGACAGACATTAACATAAGATCGGCTCCGTGTATATTTTATACTCTACGTAAATATATTCGTATATACATATGTTTATGAATTTCTGTAGTTATCGCTCTGTATATATGTGTCTATGTCTATCTATCCATTAATTTTTTTTTATCATACCCAGTGTGAATTGAACTTGTGAAATAAGAGGACACAACTTCATATCGCAAGACATTTTTTTTCCGGCATTCGTCCAGTGTAACATTCCATCACCGCTCTTTAGGGCTAAAATGTTAGAGGAGAAATTGAAAGAGAAAAAGAAAAGTAATGTAAATATGAAAAGAAATAAAGCATACAGAAAGCAACAAGCGATTCAATACTAGAATCTGAATAAGTTATGTAAATGTTTTATTCTGTTTCGTTTCATCTTGGGATTTCCAGATAATACATTCATATATCAACTGCTTTAATATTGCGTTCTGTTATTTTCATAAGCAACCAAGTGATACGTCCTTCTGTATTGCCGTCTTTCTCTTACCACTCAGAAAGCATCTGTTTTGGTCATTACTCTTGAACTTTATCACCCTTCAGTTTTCCCTTTTTCATTTCCTAGACAATTCTGTGTAATCACTTCCTTCTTCGTTGAGTATACATACCTACGTACGTACATAGACACAGGAACACATACATACATGCGTATGAGCGCATGTATGTGTATAAATACATACATATGTATGTATATATATGTACATATATATTTACATACATATATAAATATATATGTATATGTAAGTAGGCATATATATATGTTTATATTATATATATATATATAGATATATATATATATATATATATATATATATGTGTATATATATATACCATCATCTGATTATCTGTATGATTATTATTATTATCTCCATAGACACACATATATAAACACATATACACGTATATATACATACATGAGTATTACAAATATGCATACATATATATAATATACACCTATCTAATTTATTTATATGTATAGTTATTTATTTATTTCACACATACGTATATTATGTATCTACACTTTCATATATATATATATATATATATATATATATAGATATATATATATATATATATATATATATATATATATATATATATATATATGTATATATACATGCGGGTAGGTATTAGCATACATACGTACATAGACATATGTGTGTATATGTGTGCCTGTGCATACATGTGCATGTGTTTAATGTATTGCCTCCTGAATGTGTTATGCGTATATATATATATATATATATATATATATATATATCTATATATATATATATATATATATATTATATATATATCTTTTAAGCATTTGTAAATCTGTCTTATTTTAACCATTTCATACGCCAAAATATATCACTCATCATTCAAGTATGAGTGAAAGTCCTTTCCCACAATCTTGTAAATTTTGGTAGACGATAAATATTCGGAACCTTACAGTACTTATAATCTCATAATTATTCTTTTCCCTGCAATCTGTATTATATTAGAAAGTACGTGTATACACACATATGCTAACATTTTAACTTTTGTCACGTATTTGTTTATATATATGTATGTATGAATAATATAAATATATATATGTATAACATATATATATAATATATATAGATATATAATAAGTATATCTATATATATATAAATATATATATAATATATATATATATATATATATATATATGTGTGGTGTGTGTGTTTGTGAATGTGTGTGCATGCGTATGTGTATACATTGTTAAAAACTAGAATGGAGCGCTAGCACACACCACAACATATGACGATAGACGATCCTGAAAACATAATAAATACACAGATAAATAAACAAATGTGTGCTAGCGCTCCATTCTAGTTACCTCATTCTGAATACCTCATTTCTTCTAATATACAATACCTGTACATCATCTCGAAACCTTATAATATATATATATATATATATATATACGACGGGCTTCTTTCAGTTTCCGTCCCTCAAATCCACCCACAAGGCTTTGGTCGGACCGAGGCTATAGGAGAGGCCAGTTGCCTAAGGTATATATATATATATATATATATATATATATATTTTCGATTCGATTTAATATTATTATTACTAGTATTGTTGTTATACATACATACAAGCATATGTAATGATAATAATAAGTGGATGTAAATACATGAACAAAATAAGAATAAACAAAAACAACAACAACAAAAACAAAATACAAATTACATGAACGTATATAAACAGAAGATACAAATATTACAGGCATTTCCCCACATACACACACTAAATAAACATAGACGCACATAGATATATAAGCATGCGCAAATGAAAACATACAATAGAAATACAAAATGGCTGACGGTTAGTAAGGAGAGACACAAATAAGAAAGAAGAAAACAAAGGACCACTGATGCGGTCACAGGAGTGTGACGAAAGAACTCTGGCAGAAATAAGATTAAGATTAATGTAAAAAATAAATAACACTGAAGCAAAATAACACCAAATATATAGTGCGTGTGTTTTTATTGGCTAAACTGGCAATATGACCATTCTGAAATATAACAATATCTGCTTCAACACACGACTTCACATAAAATTCTTGCACAACAAATATTTAAATATATATATATATATATATATATATATATCTATATATATATATTATATATATATATATATATATAGATATATATATATATAATATATATATATTCGTTCTTCATTCATTTATTACATCGTTCTCATTCTAACTTTGGTCTATTGTCCGGAAATCTTTCGTTATACATCTGTGACCTTCTCAGCGACACTTTCTGTCTTCGTGTGCGCTCTTGATCTGCTTATTCCATTCTGTTCCCCTATGATGTGCATCTTTATATGCGCTTGTGTGTCTGTGTTTGTACGTTTGTGTGTACACGTGCTTGTTCGTGTGTATCATTTTTCTTAGTAGGACTATGACCTTCTCCTTAGCCCCGTCTCCTACCCTGTTGTCGCTGCTGCTGCCCTTGAGTCCGTCATTTTGTACCGTTCTTGTAAATGACTGTGTTGGTGTTCGCTCCCTGCTGCTGCCATCGTGTTTGTTATTGCTGTTGTTGCCATTGTTGTTAGTCATGTTGTTAATATTGTTGTGGCCCTCAGTGAAGTTGCCGTATGTGTGTTTGTGTAAATATATGGGATAGCTTCTATTGTTGTTTGTATCTGTGCCATTCATACGTTTTTTTTACGTCCCTATTTTATTTTTATATTTCTCATTTATCTTTTAGTGTCGCCGAGGAAGTCACAGATGTGTGACGAAAATTTCCGGGCAATGGACATGAGTTAGAATAAGAACAGTAATAAACGAGTAGAGAACGAATATATAGTGTGTATGTTTATTTGGCAAAAAAAAACAAACAAACAAAAAACCCAGTAACCATCCCGAAATACAACAATATCTGTTTCAACACCCGACTTCACACCAAGAATCTTGCAACACAAATTCATAAACGTGTGTATATATATATATATATATATATATATATATATATATATATATATGCGTGTGTTTGTAAGTGTATAATTGCGTATGTGTGTGTCCGTGGGTCATGTGTGTGTGTGTATCTTTTACTTGTTTCAGTCATTGGACTGCGGGGATGCTGGGAGATCACCTTGAAGGGTTTTCAGTCGAATGAATAGATCCCTGCATTTTTTTAAAGCCTGGTACTTATTCTATCGGTCTGTTTTGCCGAACCGCTAGGTTACAGGGACATACAAAACGTAGTCCGGTTGTCAAGTGATCGTGTGAGGGACAAGCACGTACGCAATGATGCACGGACACACACACGCATGCACATACTCAATCACACACATGCAAACACACACACCGCATACATATGTATACGACAGGCTTCTTTCAACCTCCGCTTGCTAAATCCACTCACAACAATTCGGCAGGCGCGGGACTAAATTAGAGATACCTGCCCAAGATTCCACGCAGTGGGACTGAACCCGGGGCCATGTGGTTGGGAAGCAAGTTTCTTTTCACAAATCCTCACTTTTATTAACTGATCTGAAATACCAAATGCAAATACATCAACAAATTCCTTGTGGCTAATTTTAATGAAATAATAGCAATAGACAGCCGTTAGATACTATTTCCCTGTTGTTTATCAGTAGGTTTACGTATAGTGTGTACATATACGATGTGCTTCTATGAGTTTATGCACGTTATAGGCTGGCAGACTTGCTGGAATTCTCTTCTACAGACATTCTAAAATTGCGCATGCCAAAACAGCAATTTACATCATGTATAGAGATGAAGAATACCTAAATATAATCATTATTCGATAACAAGAAATGCATTCATTGGATTCACATCCGTTGTATCTCAGTGAATTATAAGATGTCTATATGGGACGTAATATTCAAGTAATGTTTGAAAGAAAACAAAATACAAAGGCATTACGTCATCATGTCTTGTATTGGCAGCTTTCACCAGGGATAACATATTTTCTTATCTACGTCAATTTTACTATTATCGCAAACTTCGTAATCGAGATTTCCCATCGATAAGTGCAAAAAGAGCGTATACAAAAATTCATATCCCTACCCCTACCAAACAAAATTAGTTGAAATTTTCTTTCACAGAGCGTCAACTTACGATGTGATAATAACTCTAAAATTTATTTAAAATACAGAGTAGACACCTTCACTCTTTATGCTTACATATCTTCCTTCTTAACAGCTCTCTAGTTTCAGGTAAAATACTTCTTCCAATAGTGCAGCCAACGTTGTTTAACTTCGCACACTGTAAAATCGGAATATCACTACATCAAAATCATCGATGTAATAAGGCCTGCAACGTTCATGGTCACTGTCGTTCTTCCATCGACTTATTTATTTAGAAGGAGAATTCACCCAGTCAGTCCCTATTGTATGTGCCTATACCCAATAAGCAAGTCAACAAAGCAACTTACTACTACTACTACAGATCTGCGTTTTCAGGTAAGTAGTGCCTCCATCATATAGAGGAATATACTTTGTCGGTTTCACTTGTGGTCGTTTATAACACGTATTAAAATTTTACAGTGCGAATAAGCTTTTCTCCTACTGTTGTGTCAAGTATTTTGTGTGCGTGCGTATGTTTGTGTGTGTGCTACCAGCAAGAGCAAAGGCGCGAAACCAGAAATCGATGTAAGTGTTGGAGCTGGTGTTCCTTTGTTGTTAACGCTTATATACCTTTTAGTAATTTTTGGAACAAACAGCCTACAACTACGTTGTTTTAGTTTGTTCTGTTTTATCGTGTTAAACATGTCATGGTGCGTGGGGAGGGTAATAGATTTCTGACTCTGGTTCTGTGTATGACCGTGAGTGCGTCTTGTGTGCATCGTAAGATGATACAAAATGCTTCAGTTTCTGTTATGTGTAGTTTGCTGTGGTTTGTGCGAATGTGAGTGTGAATAAATGGTATAAGCCGTGACAGATTTAATGTCTCATTTGTATACTAGTTTTGTCGTTTCTTTGCGTTGACGCGATATGGAGCTTCTTAATACTCACAAAGTGTTTGTCATTTACTCTATTCAATATGTTCTGTAAAAATCTGTGAATGCGCTTGGCTTGATAGTTAGGGTATTCGGCTCACGATCGTAAGATCGTGAATTCAATTCCCGGCAACGCTATTGTGTCCTTGAGCAAGACACTTTATTTCACGTTGTTTTAGTCCACTCAGCTGGCAAAAATAAGTAGTACCTGTATTAAGGCGGCGAGCTGGTAGAACTGTTAGCACGCCGGACGAAATGCTCAGCGGTATTTTTTCTGTCTTCACGATCTGATTTCAAATTCCTCTGAGGTCAACTTTGCCTTTCCTCCTTTCGGGATCAATAAAATAAGTACCAGTCAAGCACTAAGGTCGATGTAATCGACTAACCTCCTCCCCGAAATTGCTGGCCTTGTGGCAAAATTTGAAATCAATATGTTCTTTACAATCACAGAGAATATAGTAAACGTGTTGAGCCCAGTTTTGAGATCAGCGGAAGCCGCTTATTACAATCACGTAAAATCTCATCAATCGGATATTTTCATCAAAATTAGAGAATTCCATACTCTCTGGTTAATGTTATCAAATAGTAATTGTTATAAGAAAGTTTTCGCCTCAAAGTAATTCGGCTGTATATGCATCTTCTGTGTGTGGTATCTGTATGTTTATGAGAGTTTATCATTGCGCAAAGTACTGATGGCCAACCCTTAAAAGCAAACTCCTGGAAGTCATTTACTTCTTTCCGTGTGTTTTAGTTTCGGATAAATATTTCTATATTTTTTTTATCTTGCGATGTTGCTGAATACTGTAGATTCATTATTACTGATGTAAAGCGATGAAGGACAGATTCGATAAGCATGATATGAGAAACGTGTAGATTTGACATAAATATAAACAACTAGGTCGTGCTGTTTTGGCTTTCTCCAGGGCTTTTAAATCTTTGATGTGTCTGAGTAGCATAAAGAAAAGCCATACCTTGTGTTAAGGTACAACTTAAGGTACAACTTAGTGGACTAAGAAGAATATGAGAGGTTAAATAAATTCACTGCATAGTGAATTCAAATTTCTCTATTTAAGCAGTTTCTAATTTTGTGTCAAATTTCATGTTATCTGTTATAGAACTTCCTTGTGTGATGTTAGTATTAATCCAGTATCGTATCCAAAGTACAGGTTTGTCTCTCATCAATTTAATGATAAAAACAGGGACTTTTACATAAACGCTTCAGGAATTTGGAAATGCTTTTATATCTTACATATTATACCAACTTTGTTTAACAATCTACGTAGTTCGAAACTGGATCGCAGATTCGAGTCACCAACACGACAATCGTAACATGGTGCCAGCATGTCTATGAATAATCTTACATTACACATAATGAATCCTTCTGTATATTGACTTTAACTCCCAATAGTATATTATATGTATTGTCATTTCATTTTGATTTTCCGTTTCTAATATCTTTTAGACACTAGAGTGTATTTAACAGTTTCATGTAAAATAATATTTCCATATATTATGCAATTGTGTTTAGTAATAAAGACACACGAAACATCCAATGAAAACATAAAGAAAAGGTCAAAGTACTTGAGTTCCTTGGCAGGAGATTTGATCTGTGGTGGCGCATTGCAATTGAAGCAATTACACTATGGAAGAGGCATTTAAGCTACAGATATACTGTTACTATTAGTTTCACTTTTGTATTATTTTACTGTAGTTGTTTACTATATTATATCGTGCGAACATCTACGATCTGGTTACTGGCACAGATCCACCAGAAACAGAACAGATCAGTCATGACGAACCTTTAATATGCCTGTCAGCAGTGACAAGTCAAAGAATTCTAAGCGCCAAGTAAATCCTCTCTGCAATATTATATTATAAAAATGATTATCTATTCTCATATGCATAAATTAAAAATACACACACACACACACAAGCGGGCACACATACACACACACACACGCACACACATATGCATATATATGTGCTTGTGTGTGTGTGTGTTAGAGAGAGAGAGTGTGTGTGTGTGTGTGTGTGTAAAGTATGATTATTAAAAGAATTGAAATCCCGACAAAGAATGTTTTGCCATCTCAATTTTCGAGATGTTTTGGATGTTCTACACCTGAGGAATTCCGGCTTTCGCATGGAACCCGACTGTGTTCATAGCTCTGTATTCAGGGAAATACCCTAACTTTGCATCTAACCCGGACTTTAGACTTTTACTACGACTTTCCCGTCGAAGACAACGTACGAGCGTTCAGCTTCTGCCAAACAACCTGCACAACTGATTTATTTATACTGGTCAAACGCATGTGCTGTTCATTAGCTCACTTTGTCCTTCAAGTTGCCTGGACAGGTCCACGTTGTACCACACGTCAGGTATCGCAGTGAGTGCAACATCCTGGCCACAAGGCCATATATATATATATATATATATACAGGATTATTCAAAACGAATGAACCGATTTCATTGCGCAATATTTTAATAAGGAAAAGCAACAGAAAACTCCAGCTAAATCACAAGTGTCTACTCACGATCAACTCTTTTATCCTGTCTTACAAGTGTTCAATATGATCACCACTTTCAGCAGGGGCAAACATCAATGCGATAAGAGAATTCCTCCCAGACGCGTATAAACATATCATGATCTACTGCGTTGATCGCTGTTATTATTCGATGTTTAACGTCATCAAGGTTAGTGAGTAACGGTGGAACATAAACATGATCTTTTACATTTCCCCACTACAAAAAAATCATACACGGTGAGGTCTGAGGATCTCACAGACCAACCACAAAGAGCAAGGCGTGGACTCCTTTTCGACCAATCCATCGCCGGTGCACTTTTTTTTATTTAAAAAAGCTCAAATCATAAGGTGCCAATTTTGTGGCTCGAGAAATGCTGATACGCTTCTGGGAAGAGTTCTCTTATCGCATTGTTGTTGCCTGTGGTGCAGGTGGTGGCCACATTGAACACTTGTAAGATAGGAAATAGAAGTTGATTGTGAGTAAATACTTGTGACTTATCTGGAGTTTTCTATTGCTTTTCCTTATTAAAATATTGCTTTTCGATAACCTTGTATATATATATATATATATAGTTTGCTATGATCACCTCACATATATAAACCACGCTATTAATAGTTTCAAATACAAAGGCCCCAACGTACGTTCTTCAGGCGTGCTAAATAACATACGTGGATCCCATGTACGTGAAACTATTAGTAGCGTCTTTTATATATGTGAGATGATCATAAAAAACAATATTTTACTCTAGCCAGATGGAGTACTCTTTTTGTTGACCTGATTTCACAGATAAATTCATTATATATATATATATATATATATATATATATATATATATATATATATATATATTATATATATATATTATATCCGTAAATATATAATTTCTTTATGTGAAATTAATTCTCTTATTACGCTTTAATTTCAGAATCGCTAAGATTTACCGCCGAGTTTTAGTTTTCTTTATTTCGAAACAAAAAGAAAGATTAAATTAATTTAAAAATTTTCATCAAACATCATAACGCACAAGAGTCTTTACATCATATTGTAATATTTATGTTAACTGCTTAAAAGAAATGCACCGCGAAGAAATGGTACAACACATGTTTTGATGTGAATTATAAAAATCTTATGAACGTAGCTCAGATATATAACGTATGAATTTAATATCTATTACAAGTCACCTCGCGAATCAATCTCCGAGAATATATCCCTCTCGAATATTCTTGTTTAAAAGCGGAAACACACACACACACATAACATCGCATATTATTTATTTGTATAGTGATTAGAAATGAATGGATATAAAAGTCGAGTGGGACGGAGAATGACAATCAGCTGATGTCACCCAAATTCATCACTTGAAGCAAGCCTTTTATATACCAATGACAAAGAAAGGCAGAGGAAAATATATATTTCCTCCTATATATAATAGGAAGAAATATAGGTTTGGAGTCTTAGATACATGACAGGAACTTCAAACAGATACGAACATGCATACATACACACATATATATATATATACATACTATACACACTAATATATGTGTGTGTGTGTATATATGTATATATATATATATATGTGTGTGTGTGTGTGTAATTGTGAGTCTGTATAACATCGTCCTTGTATAGGACTGCCACGTCTTCAATAATAACCGCTCAGCTTTTTCTTTTCTTTTTGGTGTAGTTCTCAAAATAATGTATCGGAACTCATCCCACTTCGTTAGATATAAGAAATATCAATAGGGAAAACGATTTCGCATTGCGGAATTTTAACGTCGTAGCGAGATTTTATGAGCGCGTTACTTTTTTAACGTGAGAGATCACTGTATCTGTATCTATAAATGTGTGTGTTTGTGTTTGTTCGTGTGTGTGCACGTATGAGAGGCAATCTAGAGGGGGAAGGGTTAATCGATTACTTTGCTCAACAGGTACTTAGTTTATCAACGGTGAAAAGATATATAGCAAAGTCTAACTCGGCAGAATCTAAACGCCGTAAGACGCGCTAACGAGTCTTCTTATGCACCAGTTATACACACTCTCATATATATATATATGTATATATATATATATATATTATATATTATATATATATATATATATATATATATATATATATATATATATATATATATATATATTATATATATATATGTATGTATATACATATATATATGCACACACACATGCACACACTCATACACACATACGTACAGAAGCAAGCACAGTCATAGGTGTGTAGTAAGAAGCTTGCTTCTGAACTAGATGGCTTCTTGCGAGTGAATTTGGTAGACGGAGACTGTAAGACCGTCATATATATATATATATATATATATATGCGTGTGTGTGTGTATGTGTGTATATGTATATATATAATCAGTATATGATTTAACTTATTAAACACAGTTTTATAAATTCATTCATATTTATGTAATGGAGGAGATTATATATTAAAACGGGTTATAGTCTTTATTATTTATGTTTCTATACAATTTGTTTCATACAAAAAAGGCTCAGTTATTCGTAATAGAAAATCGGAAGTCAAATTTTAAACAAGAGTCTTGTTTAACATAGGCATGACTCCATGAATGAACACATTAGTACAATATGAGTACTAAGGGAAAATCTATGTACTTCTAATGTCCTTTTTAGCTTCTATCCCAGCTACCGATGAGGAGTACACATTTGTCTATTCCGATTTTCTATTATGAATATCTTAGTTTTTTTGTCTGAAACAAATTGTATAGCAGCATAAATAATAAAAGCTATAATACATTTTAACATCTAACATCCTCCATTACATAAACATGATTGAATTTGTTGAGCTGTGTTTAATAAGTTAAATCCTATACTGATTACTTCTATATAAGTTTTCATACATTTATGAATTTACATTACTAAATTCAAGAGTAAAGTATGTAAAGCAACGTTAGAAATCGCTGGAAATGACTCCATTTAAGGGACGAACTCACATTCATCCATTAAAAAAATATATATTTAAAAGTATATAATATATAAATTTAGATATATATGAATATATATTATATATATATGTGTGTGTGTGGGGTGTGTGTGTGTGTGTGTTGTGTGTTGTGTTTTGTGTTTGTGTTGTGTGTGTGTGTGTGTGTGTGTGTGTGTGGTGTGTGTGTGTCTGTGTCTGTTTTGTTCCCCACCACCAGACTTGACAACCGATGTTGGTGCGTTTACGTTTCCGTAACATTAGTGGTTCGGCAAAAGAAAACGATTGAATAAGTACAAGGTTTACAAAGAATATGTCCTGGGGTCTTCGACTAAAACTCTTTAAGGCGATGTTTCAGCTTGGTTACAGTCTAATGATTGAAGCAATTAAAAGGTTTATAGAATAAAAGAATAAAAGAACATGTGTGTTTGTGTGTATGTATATATGTATGTATGACTATACATGAATGCTATTGTATAGAAATTTGTGTGTTGGCCTGGGTATATGTGTTAGTCTTGTGAGCCCGAACGTGTGTGCCTGCTTGTAAATGTTCCTTTGTCTGTTTATTACGAGAATGATGTACATAGTACGATGAACAAAAAATTATCAAACGATATCAGCAGATTCATTAAAACCCGATTTTGTCTGTGTAATTGAAGACATCTTTAAATGTTTCCCTTAGTTCGCTGGCGTCAAGGAACAGTCAGCGAAGCTTCATACTGGCTGGGTATTGACATATAAAATGGCCGTCTTTGTTTAAAGCGGTCAGCGGTTACTATCCTTAGATGCTTATTGTAATCTGATTTAGACTGATAAACTGTTATGTTTATTTCTATTATCTCTAACCATTTGATACTTATATATTCACCAAATCAAAACAGTATAAACAGTTTGGGGTGGAATTCAAACATATTTGAACTTTATCACCGGACCAACTTCTGTGATATTTCAAATCAACACTTTTTTCCTCTACTGATGTTACCTAAAATAAATGTCGTGAAGAATTCTCTTCATTTCAGTTACTTCCTTTTACTACTACTACGTTGTTGCTTACAGATGTTTTTATTGTTGTTGGAATTCTTCTTCTTCTTCTTCTTCTTCTTCTTCTTCTTCTTCTTCTTTCTTCTTCTTCTTCTTCTTCTTCTTCTTCTTCTTCTTGTTCTTGTTCTTGTTCTTCTTCTTCTTCTTCTTCTTCTTCTTCTTCTTCTTCTTCTTCTTCTTTCTTCTTCTTGTTGTTGTTGTTGTTGTTGTTGTTCTTCTTCTTCTTCTTCTTCTTCTTCTTCTTCTTCTTCTTCTTCGCCGCACATCTTTGTTCTTCTGCATGCATTTCTTTCATCGCATTTTTGTACTTTTAAAAAAATATTTATTCCTAATCATAGTAGTCGTATCCATCATCATCATCGTCATCGTCGTTGTCGTCATTGTCACTCACTACATCACAACGTGATGAGTCTGCACTCGTCTCGTCCTGTTAAAGTCGTGAGAAGAGCTGTTGCCTTTAAGAATTGAATAGCATGAAATTCTAAGGACTAGAAATGCGTCGCGTGCCCTGCGTGCTTCTATTTTGTGCGTGTATATGTGTGTGTGAGTGCGCGCATGTGTGTGTGCGCGTTTGTGTGTATGTAAGAGCCTATTAGTGTGTGGAGGTACATGGCCTAGTGGTTAGAGCAGCGGACTTGCGGTCGAGAGATTGCGGGTTCGAATCTCAGACCGGACGATGTGTGTTTATGAGTAAAAACACCTAAGCTTCACACGGCTCCGACAGAAGTTAATGGCGAACTTCTGCTGACTCTTTCGCTACAACTTTCTCTCACTCTTTCCTCCTGCATCTTGCAGCTCACCTGCGACGGACTGGCGTCCCGTCCAGGTGGGGAACCTATACGCCAAAGAAACCGGGAAACCGGCCCTAATGAGCCAGGCGTGGATCGAGAAGGAACAAACAACAGGAGCCTATTAGTGCATTTGCCAAATTCTCAAATCTTACTACGAAGCTAGAAGAGAGGCAAAACTATTGGTGTACACAGTTGCTCAGAGACAGAAACCAAATACGAGATTTTCGGTTAGATGTGTTAATAGTAACGTTGACCGTTGGTCTTCGACTTGTGGGACACAATATGCGCATGTATTTTGCATGCAGATAACCTGCAACGTGCAGTCGAGTATGGAATATACGGGCGTCCAGATCATGAAGTGGGTAAATGTTCTGGATTACCTTATTGTTTTAGGACTCCCCATCAACCGGCAAAGGGCTACTACTAGTCTGTACAGATGTGTACCGCATTGAGAGAGTCGGTGGTGATTGAATTACGTGTCAGATACGTTGCCTGATACTACGTAGGTGGCACTTTCTGATCTTTTTGCCTGTGGTTTCAAACTGAAATATATATATATATGTTTGTTTTATGATTTTTAATCAATCATAATATATTGTATTGCGCTTTTGTGTTATTATATTTTGCGTGCGCGCGCATGTATGTGTTCATCCCTCCTATTTTATAGCAATTTCACTACGACATACATCCACAAGTAATTGCAAATTATCATCATCATCGTCATCACTATCATTATTATTATTATTATTATTATTATTATTATTATTATTATTATTATTATTATTATTATTATTATTATTATATCATTATTATCATTATTATTATTATTATTATTATCATTATTATTATTATTATTATTATAATCATTATTAAGGCGGTGAGCTGGCAGAATCGTTAGCATGCCGGGCGAAGTGCTTACAGGTATTTCGTCTGCAGCTACGTCCAGAGTTCAAATTCCGCCAAAGTCAGCTTTCCCTTTCACCATTTCGGAGTCGATAAAATAAGTACCAGTATTATTATTATTATTATTATTATTATTATTATTATTCATTATTATTATTATTATATTATCATTATTATTATTATTATTATTATAATCATTATTAAGGCGGTGAGCTGGCAGAATCGTTAGCATGCCGGGCGAAGTGCTTACAGGTATTTCGTCTGCAGCTACGTCCAGAGTTCAAATTCCGCCAAAGTCAGCTTTCCCTTTCACCATTTCGGAGTCGATAAAATAAGTACCAGTATTATTATTATTATTATTATTATTATTATTATTATTATTATCATTATTATTATTACCATTATTATTATTACAACACGAATGCTTTCTTTAGCATTTAATCTAAACAAAAATGAAACTTAAATCATGAAAACTTTCCAAAAAACTTTGGTAATTTTTGTCGAGTTATAATTTATATTCGTATATAACATAGCACACATACACCCATGTACACATTCATACATAAAAACACACATACAGGCACATAGGCGCACACACGCCCGCACACATACACACACGAACATTAACGAGAATAGCAGGGTAAAGATCTAAGTATATAGTTTTCAACAACCTTACAACGCTTCATCATGTTTACAATGTTTCCAACAATACAGAGTTGAATCTCGTCCTTTATAATATATTTGTTTAGTCGTATTTTAGAAGTTCCTTAAAAATATGTCGCCTACATTGAACAGAATTGTTTCTTTTAGATCTTTTAATTCACAATACGTATCTGGATTTTGAAACGTTTCTGCATAAGTAATTTTCTCAGGCAGTCAGAATCTTAGTGAAAAACATAAAAACTAACCTATTATATTGAATTCCTTGATGGTATTCAAAATTCGGGCTCATTAGCAATAATATATACCCGTATATGTTTGTAGTAATATACAATATTTAATGAATACAGTGGTCACTTAGATCGGTACTCTTTTACTCTTTTACTTATTTCAGTCACTGCAGCCATGCAGGAGCACAATCTTTAGTCAAATGAATCGACCCCACGACTCATTCTTTGTAAGCCTGGTACTTATTCTATCGGTCACTTTTGCAGAACCGCTAAGTTACGAGAACGTAAACACACTAACATCGGTTGTAAAGCGATAGTTGGGAGGACAAGCACAGGCACACAGATACACACAAACACACACACATATGTATATATATATATATTTTTTTTCTCTAGTTTCAGCTCAGAGCTGTGGCCATGCTGATGCAAAGCAACAGGATATCAAGAGGCGATGCCGTACGTCCGTTTCAAGATGCTCCTTTTAACCGAACAAATCCACTCAGAAGGGCTTTGGTCGACCAGAGGCTATTGTAGAATACATTTGTCTAAGGTGCCACGCAATGGGACTGAACCCGAAACCATGTAGTTGGGATGCAAGCTCCTTACTACACAGTCACACTTTCACATTTATTTTATATTTACGTGTCTATCTATGTAAGCAAATGTATATATATTCATACGTGTGTGGGTGTGAGCCTGTGTGTGAGCGTGCGCGTGCACGTGTGTCTTCAAAATTTTTAATGATGTTTATTTTTAGAATATATATATATATATATATATATATATATATATATATGTATGAATGTATATATATACACATATATATGGGTACTCGCCCGCCTTCTAAGGCTACTGGTCGACACATTTTCTCTCTCTCGTCGTCCACGATAATCCAGCGTTTGCAATACTTTTTTCGTCTGGCGTTAACAGCCCTTCTTATCTTGTTCTCCTTGTCCTGTCTCTCACTGTTATATATTTATTTTTCCACTGTTTATATATATATTTTTTACTGTTTATATGTTTGTACTGTCGTTACCGTCTTGCCTTTTTTTTACCCCTCTGCGAAAAGATCTCAGAATTTTAATTGATTTGCTTTTCGCGGGAAGGAAGTTTTCTTCGAAGTATACGTCTCGCTTTTATCCTTCGAAACGTTTAGTAGATGAAACCTTAGCGACTGAAGAAGGGGATTTTTCGTTGTGCTTATTGTCCTGTATCTCTCTTTTTTTTTTTTGCTTGTCTTGTTCCTTGGTTTGTGTCTATGTGTTTCGTCTCTCTATGTGTTCGACGTCTTTTTGGTGTCCTGTACACATATATGTGTGTATATGTACATGTAGAGGTAGGTACGTACATATATGTTTATATATATGCATATGTTCTATTTTATTAACATATATATATATATATATATATATATATATATATATATATATATATATATATATATATATAATAATAATAATAATAATAATAATATAATAATAATGATAAGGGTTTTTTTGCAACAAGTTGCTTAAACCACATACCGAAAATATTAGAAATAGCAGTCAAAAGACTACTATTTCTTTTACTACAAAAATAAGTCTCCATAGACAACAGTATTTGTAACTCACATATGGCAATATATATATATATATATATATATATATATATATATATATATATATATATATATATATATATATATACGATAAACGTCGCCCTTTTGAAGCCTAGCCAGTCTCAAAATACCACATGTAAAATAAATTCTGCTACTCAGAGTTTCACGTAGCGGATCGGGAGACATTCGTACATGATTTAAGCAATAATACAGTTTATAAATGTACATAACATGTATTAGATGCCGAACGTATAAACATTTGGAGTTGCGTGTACATGGCTCTATTAACTTGCGGGGTAACATGAATTTGCTGGATGGAAACGATTTCCTGTAAAGAAAACTATAATCAGTAAAAGTGAGTCGAAATTGTATCTACAACTGAACAACATAACTCGCTTAAGTACTTGAAATATATATATAATAGATGCAGCGAGGGAATGCAGTCTCTTAGAAATCAAGAATTTATGAAAGATATGTTGTAAAACATAAGCATTAAAATTGAAAATTAAATCGAGGCTGAATAAGCTCCTCGAAAATCATGTAAAAGATAAATTAAAAAATGAATATATAAACTTACTATAAAGCAAAAGAAGTTGTTGACATGGAAGAAAGAGAAATACAATGAAGGTTAAAAAAAAGGCAACGGACATAAAAGAGGCAGAGACAAATTAGATGAGAAGAGAACAGCAAAAGACAAGAGAAAATTAAAATGAGAGATAAAAGTTTAGTTAAAGCGCTGTAGAGTTGTATCATGCATGAACAGAAATACAGTTCATTCGGTAGTGGAAGGGATTGGAAAATGTGAAATAAACTGTGAACTCAGATAGACATAAAGGTACGATGGAGTCAAAGAAATATCAAAGACACATAAACATAGCAAAAAAGCGATCACAATTAAAGGAATGAAATCCAGTTTCGAAATATGGGAAGATGTGGAACAAATATGCGTAGGGAATGTTAAACAAAAATACATAAATAAATTCAATTAATTCAAGTTTGCAAAGATATTTTATAATGAATAATAATATAAAATAATGAACAGGTAGTGTCAAAAAGTTGCCGGACTAGTTCTGTAGCGAGCCAACAGATGGCAGCACACGGTTTCGTGCGCACCCAGAGCTAGCAGTGACCTTCATGAGGCAGTGTGCCGTGTGATATCGCTGTGTTGATTTCGCAAGTTGTGAAATTTGTGTTTTTTGTGATTACCTGTAATCTGTAGTCTGAAATTTTGTCATGTGAATTTTTGCTTTAAACTTAGGAAGTCTGCTACAGAGATATTTAGCATGCTTCGGCAAGATTACGGCGACGAGGCAAAGTTTCGAGTGGCACGTGCACTTTAAAAGCAGAAGAACGTCCCTGGAAGACGATGAGCGATCTGTAAGACCTGTCATGAGCGTCAGCTCTGGAAATGTAATACTGTGCATCAAAAATGTCATCCTCGTAAATGTGATACTGTGCATCAAAAATTCGTCCCTCAGGGCCAGACCGTCAATCGAGAGTCCTACTATGACGTTTTGAAGCATTTGAGGGAGAACATTTGGCAAAAGGGACCGGATCTGTGGTACCGGAAGAACTGGATTCTTCGCTGAGCTCTCTTCACTCGTGAATCTCTCGCCAAAAGAAACATGGTATCGCCTCTGCAGCCGCCCTGTTCGCCAGATTTATCACCTGCAGAGTTCCACATCTTCCCCAAGATGAAAATGCAGCGCAAAGGTCCCCGTTTTAACACCGTTGTCAAGATCAAGAGGAAATCGCAGAAGGTCTTGACTTGCTTACGGAAAATGACTTCGAGGCCGAATTACAAAAGTGTCAGGAATGTCGGAAGCAGTTTCTTGCTGCGCAAGGTGACTATTTCAAAGGGGATGATGTTAAAACTTAGGTAAATAAGTAATTTTTTTAATTTAACATTTTGAATCCAGGAACTTTTTGATATCACCTCATATATGAATATATATTTATATATACGTGTATGTGTGTTTGTGTATAGATGAGTGTATATGTTTACACAGGTACAAACAAACACACAGCCATCTATGTATGCATATATATATATGCATAGATACACATCCATGTATAGATGATTATCAACGTATATAAATCAAGCATTAAAATATATATTCATATTTGATATGAGAGAAAAGAGGCAAACAAAGAAAAACAAATGACATGATCTAAGCTAATTCAAAAAGCATGAGTCTTACATCATAAAACCTTATGTTCTTTATTCTCATAAATGTATATCTATATTTAGTTATTTTATTGTTATTATGCTTGAGTAGTCCAACTTGATGTAACAAGCTGTCGAAACTTCTCCAAGGTCTTGTAGAATCGTCCAACACGGACTTTTATTAGAATTCCAGATTAAATAACATAGAAGATAAAATATTTATTTTACAAAGTATGAGAACCACCGCATTACTAATACTGATGCTAATACTAATAACAAAACAGATAATAATAATAATATAATAATAATAATTAATAATAATAATAATAATAATAATAATAATAATAATAATAATAATAATAATAATAATAATAATGATAATAATCATAGTGGCAGTAGTAATAATGTTTTCACTGTTGTAAGGATTAGTGGTTACAGAACTGCTTTGTTTATTTTACCCCAAATTTCCAACTTGTAAAATGGCGTTTGAAATGGTAGCCAGAAACCTTATACAGAAAGACCACGTGTTATACATATATACGTACGTCGCTCTCTCTTTCACTCTCTCTCACTCTTTGTATACACACACACAAACACATATCTGTATATGTATGTATGTATATATATATATATATATATATATATATGTATTCACACATAATATATATATACATACATACAGACACACACTCACTCACACACACACACACAACACACACACACACACACACACACACACACACACACACACACACACACATATATATATATATATATATCCATGTTGTTGTATGTATATATTTAAATATATATCTACTTCAGGGCTGTAAAAACAGTTGCAGTGGTGAATCTTAGATTATTTTCCTTATCATTTTCATTTAAAGTCTTATCATGGCGTTTATAAATGGATAAATAAAGGTTTATAATGATTTAGATAGAGATTTTCTACATCAATTCTAAACACATCTATGCTCAGTTTTAGAAAGACTGATATGGGTGTGAAATGTTGTCTAGATTATAAGCGATACTACGAAGAATCGAAGAAACGGAGCTAAGAATTTAGGATAATTTTAACTGCTGTGAAAACTATGGTCTCTGGATCACAATAACATAAGCGTATGCAATAGATGAAGCAGTAGATCTTAAAGCTGAACCTATCTATATATATAAAGCTGAAGTTGTCTGTGTGTGTGTGTGTGTGTGTGTGTGTGTGTGTGTGTGTGTGTGGCAGGTTTGGTAGCCTTCAACTAACACTATCTCGACCCTGCGGTGCAAGTTGACAAAAATTGAGAGTATGATATATATAAGAACTATGTTATTGATTCACTATGAATGTTATGTGGCTGTGAATTTATGTCTGCATGAGTGTGCGTGCGCGCGGGTGTGCGTGTATGACCGAGAAAATTCATGTGTTTCAAACAGAAATAAAGTGATAAGGTATTAATGCATAGATATAAAAAATCTAATTTATAGTAAGGGGGATATATGATGAATATGGTGGAAATAAACTACTGTTTTCTAGTAGGAACAAGTGTCACAAAATGTCTGACTTGGAGTACCGACAAGTTTACTTGAATGCTATCTACATGTAATCTAGTGACAAAAAAATAGCCTCATCAAGAACTCGCACGACAAAATATGAAAAACTTCAGCTGTAAAATATTGTCGACTATACTAAGTCAAAGCGTTGGACAATAGCCAAGGCATTCTCATTTGTGTGATAATATTGTATACGTATATTTTTCTAGGTTGCTTGACACCATTGCTGTAGCTCTCGGGAACAGAGTGAGAAGGAAAATAAAATTACAACACTTAAAGAGAATCATATTGAAACCGATGGATCTAGAATATAAATAAACAAAGAAATTGCGACACGACGATCCTGTTTGTGAGAACAAAATATATGACCTGTTCTGTTGTAGAAGTCGTCTACATATTTGGCGTTAAAATATGATTAAAATATTCAGAAAAAGGAAGATATCTATAGATAGTTGATGAGAAGTTTGCAAGTCCGGTATCAGGACTACATTTGCATGTTTACCGATATTATTACATGTACCAAACCTACTGAATCAAATTACTGCTAAAACCTGGGCTCTTGAGAAAATAACGAGGATATAAGTCATGTCGTGCCTATCAAGTTATATGCGACGATAAAAATGTGCAATACTTTGATAAAAAATTAAATCGTTGACTGATTGGCTTGCTTAAAATATGAAGAAAACAGCAAGACCAAACTTTATGTTTTCTTTTAAATTATTTAATGTCGATTCTTTATAACATTGACACCGACTACGCAGTCGACCAAAGTAAACTATTAGAAGAGAAAACATACGCATACGTGTGCACATGTGTGCGTTTGGACCACACACGTGCATGCACTCAACCGCATATATGTGTGTGAGTGTGTGCGTGTATGTGTGTCGGTGGGTAGGTGTAATCTCTCTCTTTCTCTCTCTCTCTCTCTATATATATATATATATACATATATATTTGTATGTGTGTGTGTGCGTGTGTGTGTGTGTGTAAGTGTGTGTGCATATGTGTGTATTAGTTTAGAGTTTGATAGAAAATGATAGGCATTTTGAGAACATGAATTAGCAACTTGAACTTGTGAGAAAGTTATAGGAAGACAGATTTGTTTGTTTGTGTGTGTGTTTATGTGTTTGTGTGTGTCTGTGAGAGAGAGAGAGAGAGAGAGAGAGAGATAGGGAGAGGAACAAAAGAAAGAGACTGTGAGAGAGTGATCTAGAAAAGATGGATTATTGTTGGCTTAAGGTAATTGAATCATAGCATGGCTGGTTCTGTGTTATGGAAAGATATCACACAGTTTCTAACCAAACTGACAGTGGTAATGGTATGTCTGAAGTTGATAAATATGACATCAATATGAACTTTGTATTGATGACTAACAACGGCCATCATAATTTCTTTCTCACCTTTCTCAATTTTCTTCTCTTCTACTTGTGTTGACGTATCTTTTTTCTTCTTTCTCCTTCGCTTGTTTTACTTTGATTCACTTATCATTCGGCCTCATTTTAATCACTTTCGAGTGTCTTAACATTTCTCTACAAAACGCTTTCAAGATTCACTTCTCCCATTATTCTTCTGGTCGTTCTTTTAAGTTTTTGTTATATTTAGCTGCCAATTACTCTCCTTCATCCATCTCAGAATCAATGTCTCTCAGTACATTTTATCTCCGTCAAGTGATTCTATTTCCCCTAACAATTCAAAGACACCAGACTGTCTGAGCAATAGTAATAATCACTTTTGTTTTATTTATTCATTTATTGTTAGTGCCGATGTATCTGCATTAAGTTATCAATAGAAACGTATTTTAAAATGTTTTCACAGTATAAGTTTCATGAATGCGAACTCGTGGGGTTGAGTTTTAAGGTTTTACATGTACTTCACAAAAGTTGAAAACTCTTTGGTCGACTTCGAATATATGGTTAGTATCTGACATGATCCAACGGATGAAGTCTTAATGTGATCGTTAGCTAATAACAACCACATCTTACTCAGACTGCTGTGTACCACACTTAAAGAAATGAAAAACAAATCAGGTATTCCCGTGAAGATAAGAAGACAAGATGTTCAAACCTGGAATATATTTGATCATTAGTCTGCTCGCTTAGTGTCGAATCATATCCAAACTGCTACATTCACAATACTTATAAATGACAGGAAACAATGCTAAATAATGCATAAACATCTTTAGAGCACTCAGAGAAACAACATTTGACCAAAGCATAGAAACTACAACCGTAGTATATGACAATGACAGCAGTTCCGTATCTGACCAAATCCTTCTCAGCAAATCATAACGACAACTCGCCCTCAAAATAATATAGTGTTAACTCATCACAAGACGCATACAACATATACAATGAAACCAAAACGGTGTCAACTTGGACCTGGAAGGAGAACAGCTTGTTTGTTATCTGTGTACACTCGGCTGAACACAGTTCCAATTAGTAGATGTTCAAAACTGTCATCTACCAAAAAAGTAGTTCAGCAGCGCTGAACATTAATAAATAAATCATAATATAACACTATACCTTTCATAAACTGACAACTGAGCCTCAACATTGACGCTCGACCAACTACAAATAACAGGCAAATTTCCTTCAACTACATCCTACTGCTTAAATAAAAGTCCCATTGAATAATTTCCGGGATTTACATTGCCCGAAAAGAAATGAATTTTCCACGGCTAACATGCTCTTGATCATAAACCGGCTCGATCAGAGATAAGGTGGGGCTGAGTAATAATAAAACAACAGTAGGAGCAACAACAACAAAAAGAAAGCGTTTAATTTTGTCCAGATTAAGGCACACAATCAATAAGGGGGTACACTATTCGTATGCACTAGTTCACTAGAAATAAGTGAGCAAGAACAGTAACTGCCATTCTCAAACCTAGTTCATAATGTTTTCTATCACAATAGCCATAAGCAGAAACTATCAGTTTTTACCTCGGAACAAATATAGAGATTTATAAATGAGCAAATCAGTATGTTTTTATATGCGAACATACCAGAGTCACGAGTTAAGGAAATGGTTTCTTCCAGAATTCAATGTAGAATTTCTAGTCATCAGCATAGTTTACCAAGAATAGACAGACATAATGAGAAAGAATAAAACTGATTGTGGTGCAGCTGAATGGATTCCATATCTGAGCAGGTCAAAAATGACTCTATTGAGGCACATAATAACATGCAAGTTCAATGAAAATCTCCCTTAATTCAAACATATATGTGCAGAGACACGCACCAGGCTATTCTCATAACAGTCTGTACAATCGTGCTAGTGGTAGTGGCGCTTGAAATAACTCATGTCAATTTAAGTAACATTTAACTCTTATGATGCCGCGTACTCATGCATCACCATGAGAAAGGAGAAGGTTTGGTATCACTTATGCTCTATGATATTCATGCGTCCCCTTCCACTTCAACTCACCGTATGAATTATCACGTAACTCTAATTATCTAATCTCAGATAATTGATAACAAGATGCTGATGAAGAGAACTATCTAAATGGTCCATCACTTTAGAAATTAGCTGCAATTAGGATTCAAACGGAGAGGCGGAAAAAGGGAATGCGAGAACGAGAGAGAGAAAGAGACAGAGACAGAGGGAGAGAAAGAGAGGGAGGGAAAGAGAAAGAGGGAGAGAAAGAGCAGTGGTAAAAGCTATAGAAAGGAAAGACAGAGATAAAACTAATTATGTCTTTATATACGAAAACAAGATATAAACTAGATATACACACTGACAGGCAAGCAGACTGAAGAACAGGGAGATAAATGAAGAAGCAGATAGATAGATAAGAAAATAAGTAGACAGATTCATAGGCAAAGATAATAGTAGAAAAAGACAGACGAAAATATAAGTAGCCAAAGAAAGAGAGAGAGAAATAACGTGTGAAAGATATGTTGCGAACGTGTGTTAGTTGCTCGATAGGGGAATATTATTAAGGAATATAATAGATATACAAACGGACAACAAAATGGCCAACGTAAAAGTTGGTGCGAAAAGTGGGAGGAGAGCGAGGAAAAATACAAAAGCAAAAAGTGTGATGATGAGAGTGATGTGGTGATGAGAAAAATTAAGACAATGACTAGCATGGAATTACAGTGTGAAAAAAGAAAACCTGAAAAATAAAAAAGAAGAAAATGGTGATTGTGACGGAATAAACTCCGATGAAGAAAACAAAGAAGTAAAAAAAAAAAATGAAAGAAGAGAATGAGAAATCAGAAAATAAAAAGGTAGAAAAATAAGTGGATGAAATGGCATGAGGCTGACGAGAACGATAAAGGTGATGATGATTCACCGAGTCAAAAACAGCTCACTTAGAATCGTAAATAAAATATAAAAAGAAAAGATAACAGCATTTTATAGGAAGGGGGTTGATTAAAGAAAACAAAAAATGCAGGTATATAATTCATATAAAAGCGAGCAAATAATAGATTATAGAGTTATGAAGCCAGGTAAAGAAATAAATAAGATGCAACCGTTTTTTTCTTTTTTTTTTACCGCATTGAATCTATCTAGATTTAAACTAAGAACATTCAATCAAATCTACAGCGTGTTTCGTACATTGAAATCGTTACAGAGTTGAAATATATGTGGAAGGTATATGACAAGAAAAGCAGCTCAGAATATTTGGTTGAAGCAATAAAGCGTAGATGCAAATAGCAACCACACCATCTGGGACAACAATCTTTGCTTCCAATTGCAATGTATCTATCTTAGATGACTGGAGACAAATACTCTGTAATAAGTAGCCGGGAATCCAAACTGATTTAGATTCCTTATTCAGAAAACAGCTGCTCACGACAGCATGTACCCATCGCTTATAAAGATGTCCATTTTATTTGGAAAAAATTGCTACTGATTCATCGCTAGACTGATTTTTTAAAAGAAGTCATTAAAAATTTAATTTTATGTTTTATTGTCCACGTTGTTGTCTAACTCTGATCACAACTGCTGTATTTGATCTAACTCATCAAATTCAGTGAAAAATAATAACATAAAGGAGAGAGTCAAATTTCATTCAAACAAGTTTAAAAAGAAGGGACGCACGTTCGATAATGTATTCATAGTTACTATATATGTGAAAAAAGACGGATTGGTCAAAATTATTACATATTCGATCTTAGGTGTGATCAGTCAGTGAATGTATTGAACGAAACAACGACTACATATCCAAGGTGGAAGAGATCATTAAAATACTATTTCAGTTCTAGAGAGATGTTGGAGTAGATCTTCAAAATAACAAAAGAAAAATATCATGAAAAGAAAATGGCACAGCGGAAAAACAAATTTGTCATTCTATTGTCAGTGTTATTTTCAGAAAATTTACGACTTAGAATTTCAAACAGAATAAGGTTTTCTGAAGAGAGATTTTACGAAATACAAATATTGGCTTTAAATGTACTAGTTAGGATTTGTGCCACAGGAAAGCCAGTTAGCAAAATTTTTCTAGCGAAAATTGCATTACGAAAGACGGCGGATGGGCTGTTTGATACCCCCTATCCCACTTGCCACAGATTTGTCTCATTTGCTTGGCAGATAATATATCAAAGTTTTACGATTTTCCTCTTTTTCTCTTATCTGTCTTTGTATATCTCCTTCCTTTTCACAGTATATTTCTTCCTCAGTATTTTTCTGTTTCTCCTGTCACTCTGTGATCAATACACACACATCCGCTCGCCCACTTGCACGCACACACACACACACGCTCGCCCGCCCGCACGCACATGCTCGCACACACACACACACATGCTTACATGTATCTTGATATTTTTTCGTGTTCTGCACCCTTTCTATTGTCGTCGGTGTCACTGTCATATGTGTTTTTGTATCTGTAAATTTCTGAAATTTGTTATTGTCATCTTCGCTGATGATGATGATGACCATCGTTTACTCTTTATAGTTTTAACGCTTTTTGTTTTTTTGCTTTTTTTTACTCTAGTTACTTTCTTTGTCCTTCCAGTTGTTTCTCTTTTTATCTAAAATCATTCCATTTTATTTTGTTATTTTTTTCAATGTTGATGTAATGTTTTTCATTGTTGTTTTCTGTTAATATTTTGTGCATGTTTAGTCGGTATTATTACTGCAATTAGCCTTATTGATGTTCTTAGGGTTGATCTTGTTTCTGTTGCAGATGTTACTTTTGCTATTATTCTTGTCATTTTTATTGTTGTTGTCGTTCCTGCTGGTCATGATATTGTTAGTGTCATTGTTGCTGCTGTTGCTTTGGCGGTTGCACATGTGTAGACGACTGAAAGGTCGACAAGCTGGACAGATTGGAAAGGACGCCAGCAGTTGTTGACGGCGGCCATAAATATGACCCAAAAAACAAAACACGGTGGCTGAAACGAGACGAGATTTGTAAAAGTTACGCTAGCTCTGCTACAACGTGTTGTCGGCCATGTCCAAAGACAAAGACTTTATGGTGTTTGATGGATGGCTGTGAGCAAGGGCTATCACTCTGGTGAAGACGATTTGACATCTACTACATCAGTAAGGACGATGAGAAACACTATGATACGAGAGAGACAAATAACAACAGTGTAGCAAATACTAAGAACAACATGAATTTCAGTGGTGCAGTGAATGAAATATACTGGCTTCTCCTGACAAAGATATACAGGGCATGTTTGGCGTTGATCAAGCTATTGACAGCCACAGCTTATTATATCAATGTATTGGATGATCAGGGATACTTAGTGCCAAATATCATAAACCACTTAACTAGGAACCATTAGCAACGAAAGTTGGTATACGATGGTTTGAATAAATTATAAACGCTTTAGTATAATTATGTATTGAAATTAGTTTGCCAATCAAACACCATAATATATACACACGCACGTGCATGAACTCGCACCGCACCCGCGCACACAGACATACGCATATATATGTTGGGCGAATGAGAAAGGAGTGAGTGCTCAGTACATGGAGAAGATATATATATATATATATATATATATATATCTTTTTATTAAAGCTGATTTTGTTTCGGGATTCAAGTTTCACGCCACGGTGATTATCTATCTATCTATCTATCTATCTATCTATCTATCTATCTATCTATCTATCTATCTATCTATCTATTTACCTATCTATCTATCTATCTGTCTGTCTGTCTGCCTGTCTGCCTGTCTGCCTGTCTGCCAGTCTGCCTGTCTGTCTGCCTGCCTGCCTGTCTGTCTGTCTGTCTGTCTGTCTACATTACTGTAACGGGTTTATCACTCTATTACCCTAATAAACAGAATATCAAGTGTCCTTACATATCGTTAGCCACAGAGCGCTTCTCCAATTACGTTGTTTCGGACATGCTCCTGCAGCGATATCCTAGCATGGATGTTTCCATGGCTTTCTGTATCGTTGCTAGATGTTATTCTTTCTTCGTAGTAGTAGTTCATATCTTACTTGCATAGAAGAGCGCTCGTAGGCTAGTCTTGTTAAAGAGTTTGGCAAACTGAGTTTTGTCCAGCTCTTCTTTGAGCAAATCTTTAATCGAGAAAAATGTCTTCATCCTGCTCTCAATGAGCGCGAGATTTCAGTATCGATGCCGCGGAATTTATTTACTTTTCATCCCAAGAAAATGTATTCTTTCATATCCTCAAATTCATCGATTTCCACTAGTATTCAAACTTGTTCTACGCCTTCGGACCGTATCTAATTTGTTTTCATTCAGTTGATTTTACTGATGAACCCTTTGTGATCAACTTTGTAAGTATGTTCTGCAGCGCGTTTAAAGTTTCTACGATAAATACGATGTTATCTGCGAACTGGAGGTGCATCGGTACCTCTCTGTTTATGTTAATGACACTTTCCAATCAATACCTCTATTTCAAGGCATGACTTGTAAAGCTTCAGAGATATTGTATGATCTTGTTCTTTCCACTTCTCCATCAAACTATTATGGATTGTAAAAAAGAGGTACAACGGTAGTACATCCTCAGTTCGTTTCCCACAGTTTGATGTATTGTGCCTCGATTCCTCGCTTCTCCAGAGACTTCAACACAGCATTGATTTCGATGCTGAAGAAGGCGTTTCCCTATTCAAGGTGATGCAAAGAGACAGATCATACTCTTCAAACAACAGTTCTTGAAGTCTCTTACCAGATGTTGTCGTAATTCCTTGCAGAGAATGAACTGCTCAAGGTGATCTTCCGTGTCCCTTTGCCTAGCCTTCCGTTTTGTTTAAAATTATCTTTCTTTTATCCTTCTGTAAGGCTCCCGTTTCTTTACAGTTTTTATTTTCCTCGCGTAGCTGTTCATTTTCTAGATCAGCGAGCAATAATTTTCATCAATTCTGCAGGTTATTCCATGTTTACTTTCAGAGATCTTGAAACTGTGTCAGATCGAAGAACTTGATGCAGTGGTTCGTCATCGAGATGTGCGATGAATTCTTTCTTCTAATCTGATTAATGACGGTCATTGCCGGTTGCAAGTGATGATCACTGTCAGTAATGATTGGTGCTGCTCTAAGGCTGTGCCTATGCTGGGGCACCGCCAGTGTTATGTTGAATAAACTTTCTCCCTTTTCATTTTCTCTTCCAATCTGAAGTTTCCCATATATTTCTCCATTTGTCACGCTTTCCAACCTTTTTCGTTAGAAATCTCACGTCAGAAAGGCGCATGTAGGTTTGTGAGCTAGCTCTTCACGACTTGAAAAAAATCCTTTCACTTCATTGTCCATGTTGTTAGGTGTGGAAGCATAGATTTTTATGATCTTGAGCATGGCAGTTCCTTAAAGACAATCAATTACCAATCCGATGTATGATGAATACATGTTGCAGGATACCTACACTGAACCGCAAAAGAAACACGATTATTCCAAATGTCATTTCTATATGGTAAATTCTGAAAATTTATGTCGAGGATGAAAGTGTGAATATTCCAAGACATGCTGGTTTATGACTGAGAACCAAATTGCAGGTAACCTTTCAACTTACCCTGAAACAAGACGCTAAAACGCTGCTGGGTTGAATGACGTGGGTTGCAGTTGCAAACAATTGTCATGAAAATCGAAATGCACGTGCATCTTGTGGATGTTATGGGTATAAAAATCAACTTGAACTGCGATCCTGGCATTCGTTATTTGAACGCATCAGGTATAACCCAATTGTTAGCAACGCAGAGGGCACAAGCAATCGGCCGATTACAAGCAGGGCAGAGTACCATGATTGCTTCGAAAGCTTATAATGTCCATGTCAGCACCATCTATCGCCTGCAACGGCGATACACACCAACAGTACTACAGACTGTGCCCACAGAGGGCACCCCCGGGTGACCACGCCCAGGTAGGATCGCTTCATCCACCTGCAACACCTCCGTGGTCGCTTCAGAGTAAGTAGCGTGACAGCTCGTGAGACCATTAACACTGTACGGCGATCCATCAGTGACGACATTGTGTGACGTCAACTGACCACCAACAACCTGCGTTGCTGCTGTCCTCACCGCCCGCCACCGTCAAGCATGACGACAGTGTGCTACACAGTAACCACATTGGCGGCATCAACAATGGAAGTCAATAGTCTTTTCTGTCGAGAGCCGGTACTGCGTTTCCATCTCGGATGGCAGAATGATGGTGTTAGGTACGAGGGGTGAACGCAAGATAGACGCATGTATCATGGAGGGAGACGCTTGGGTGGCCAAAGCATCATGGTTTGCGGTGCTATAGGTCTGAATCTGAGAATTGGGCCCCAAGTGTTCCAAAATGCTGGTGCAGGCTGAGGGAAAGGCGTCGCAGTGCAGTGCAATGTTGACCAGATCCTAAGACCTCACATCGTGCCTTTTTCACTCGTCGTTATAGCCATATGTTCCAGCAGGTCAATACGCCGTCCCACACGGCCAGGGTCACCATGGACTTCCTGCGTCAGTACAACATCAGAACAATCCCGTGGCCGGCTCTCAGCCCGGATTTGAATCCAATTGAACACTTGTGGGATGACATCTAGAGACGGCTGAACCAGATGGTTCCAAGGCCAACAACTCGTGTGGAATTAGAGGCAGCTTCCCTCAGGGTGTGGGCACAGGTGCCAATGGCTTTTATGAACCACCTCATGCACTCCACATACCGACGGTGCATGGCCGTTTTGAGCACCCAGGGAGGGCATACACGGTATTGAACATGTCACGCCCTATAATCTCGATGTGCTGGATCCACCCACTACCACAACACATGACAACGACCCATAGACTGTGGTCAAAGTGCATCCAAGAAATTGTCTTTGTCAGATTTATTAAAATTTATCTGACGTAATGAAATTAAAACACATTTCACAGTCACACACGTCTCGCGTTACTTTTGCAGTTCAGTGCATTCTTTAGTTACGATGAAAACTATACCACATCTCACTTTCATACTCCCTGCCTTTCATAGTTTCATGATATTTTCATCCATCTCATATTTAGTTCTTTCTGTCGACGTATTTCTCAAAATGCTAGCACTTTAAATTTCATCTAAACTAACTTACGCTTCAGTAAGATGGATCAAAGATTGTCAATGATCTGCAGTTGTAGGTACATATGGCAAGTTTTTTATTCAGTTGATTTATAACCTACGAGTACCTAGGATGTTTAGGGGATGCTGGTCACAATAAGTTTTCTCCGTTGTCGTAATTTCTCATAATGCTAACACGTTAAATAGGTGTGTGCGTGCGCGCGATGTAAGTGTGTAATACGTGCGTCCATATTTGAAATAACTGTGATGAAATGATAACTCTCTCCATGAAATTCATGCATACAAATAAAAAAACATAAAAATGAATTTAGTGCTGAATCATAAGTATTTAAAATGCATGTGTATCACACGCATTCATACTTCTATATTCATATAAAGACCCAATCCAGATCTCTTCTATTCTACACGACAATTCAGTCCCGCATCGTGAGATTTCGTTTATTCCCATCAATCGTATTTCTAGGTATCATTTATACTTTACTCATTTCAGACATTAGACTGCGGCCATGATGTGGCACCGTCTTGGAGAATTTATAGTCGAATGTATCGACTCAAGTACTATTTTTTAAAGCCTGGTACTTATTCTATCGAACCCTTTTCCCGAACCGATAAGTTACAGGGACATAAGCACATCAACACCGGTTGTCAAACAGTGGCGGTGGGACTAACACAGACACAAACACACACGCACACACAAACACACACGTATATGTATATATACTTATATATATACGACGGACTGCTTTCAGTAAACTATCAAATCCACTCACAATGCTTTGGTCGGCTCCAGGCTATTGTAGAAGATACTTGCCAAAGGTGCCACACAGTGGGACTGGACCCGGAATCATGTGGTTGGGAAACGAGCTCCTTACCATACAGTCACGCCTGTTTGTAGTATATTTACTTCTTCGAAGAATAATTAAAGCCATACAGTATATCGGCCGAACATTATTGTGGTCATAATATTCATTTATGAAACATTCGATGAAAAGTAAAGCATGGCCAACTTTACACATTATGGCACCAACGAAACTCGCTCATCCGATCACAGTCGCTAAGACAAACGCAACTGCTATATATAATACGAAACCTTTTAAACGAGCTAGTGTTTTAATTAACCTAAATGTCTCCTTCAGTATTGGATACATTTGTTACTGATGCGTTCTAAATTAGTACTTAATTTAGTACATTGTTTGACATAATTACTTCACAATGTATGTATATGTATGTATATATATATATATATATATATATATATATATGTATGTATGTATATATATATATATATAATATATATATATATATATATATATATATATATATATATATATATATATATATATGTGTGTGTGTGTGTGTGTGTGTACGTATGTATGTCTATATATATATATATGGACATGCGTAGGAGCGTTTATATTTGTTATTTTAATTTACAGCCATATTCTTGCCCCGAATTTCTGTTAGATTTAATTGCATTTAATTACAAAAATATTTTTCTGTATTACAAAGAGAGAAACTAATGAATACACCAGAAACAACAGCAGCAACATCATTAATAACAAGATTAGCAACGAAATCTACATATCAACAAGGAAAATAAAATTTGTGTTAATGTTCTGACGGATTAATATATATTTCCTACACACAAAGAATCACGTCCGCTGTACGATAAGACATCAATCAACGCTTTTGACGTTCAAGCTAAAAACTAACATTCATTTGCCCAATTAGAAGTTATATTTAAAAGCTAATTGATTCAGTTAATTTGTTTTTCTGTAGTCGCAATGACTCATACGTGCTTACCCTTAGCTTTCAATGATGTTTGGCATCCAGTTTGTCGTGTTCATATGTTGTATATATATAACAGTGACTGAAGGGTTCTAAATAGAGCTGCAACACCAGCGCTTCTCTTACTCATATTTCAGTAACGCAGACTATAGAAACCTTTTTAGAGCATTCTTGGTGTTTCTTTAGGGGAACTGTAAGGTTTCATAGCGTTCATTTATAGTCTAGCGTTTGATATACGTATTCTCCATTGACACTGCGCTGGGGCTGCTCATGAAAAACGGCTGTTTTACAGGCTTCGAGTTACTCTCTGAACATTGAAACAAAATTATGTACTTTAATAGAATAAGAAACTTAAATTTCTAGATGAACACGTCACTTTTTTTTAAAGAATACTAAGGAAGGTCCAACGGATATGCTTTCTGTTACATTCTCCGATCTAGTATGGCTTTTAGACCTGGAGTAATGACGTGTTCTGGTTTTCGTTTCTAGATTAATATACTTCATTTATAGATGGTATAGTACGTAGACACAACAATCTGACGTTGAATTGGTTCACTTTTTCTTTTCACTAGTCATTTATCTATTTAAAATTTTACGATCAGATGTGTTTAAGTTGTGAGCCCCACCTATTGTATCTTACTTTTCAGACATATCTAGTGCTATACAATTCAACTCGGTGGAGGCACGTGGCTTAGTGGTTAGGGTGTCAGCATCATGATTGTAAGATTGTGATTTCGATTCCTGGACCGGACGATGCGTTGTCTTCTTGAGCAAAACACTTCATTTCACGTTGCTCCAGTCCACCCAGCTGGCAAAAATGAGTAACGCTGCAATGGACTGGTGTCCCATCCAGCTGGGGAATACATACGCCATTGAAATCGGTATACCGGGCCCATGAGCCTGGCTAGACTTTAAAAATGCGCATTTATTTTTTCTCGATTTACCATAAAGTGTGATCTGTGGAAGATATCGTTGCTATTTCTTGCAGGTAGCATGACTTCCAAAAGCTCATCTTGTTGATACTAGATAGGTTACGACATACATATATAGCAGAAGTTGTTGGGTAGTTGAGATGTAAGTTACAGTAAAAGAGAGAATTAGCTTGAAATTAAACTCTCTAACCATTTCATCCCTCCTTACGAATATACATTTTATTCAAATTAAAACATTGTTAATGCTATTATAGATTTTGTGGCGTTAATATTTTCATCAAACATTGATTTCTTATGAAAGAGGCATGGGTAGAAACTTTTGAAGGTGGCGAGCTGATAGAAACGTTAGCACGCCGGGCGAAATGCTTAGGGTATTTCGTCTGCCGATACGTTGAGTTCAGATTTCGGCGAGGTCGACTTTGCCTTTCATCATTTCGGGGTCATTAAATTAAGTACCAGTTACGTACCAGTTACGACTTAATCCCTTTGTATGTTCTTGTTTGTTCCCTCTATATTTAGCCCCTTCTGGGCAATAAAAAGATAAAAACTTTTAGCCAGGAATAACAATCGTTTAAATAAATCACGGAAGAATAAAATGACAATGTGAACCTCGGCAGGATTTAAATTTGGACCATAAATATGTTACAACAACTATTGCGAAAAATTTTGGTCATCACCTTATCGATTCTTTCTGTATTGAGTAATATTTATAACATGGGTAATGTGAAGTGACTCTAGATGTGATCGTAATCAGCTGTACATTTGTAGTTTCTTTAGTGACAATTGTGTCTAGTCGAAAAGTTTGAGAGTTATCTTCACATACCTGATGCCAGCTAATAGCACTTCTTGTGTGTATATATAGTTTGGCTTGGTTAGCTAAAAATTCATGTTCGACTTCTTTTGAAGTTTCTTCGTAGCTAACTCAATTATACACAATCAGTTTATGAATTCTTTTTCTAATACAGATTAAATTTCTAAATGCCACTGTTTGCTAATGTTCTTCTACATCACTAGGCTAATCTCACCCCTGTCCTTCACTTGCAGTTCCCTCTCGCACACACCTTCCTTCCCCCTTCCCCCCTCTCTCGCCACCAAATAATGAACGCTCTGCCATTCAGTCGACGACAATGAACTATGTAATACGACTGGTATGTACATTGTAACTGTAATTTGAAAAATTAGACTTACTAATAAACAGAGGTTTTATTAATCATGAGTTCCGCGGTGATTTAGAAGAAATTAACAATGATTTTAATGACTTCATCTATAATTAGCATTATATAAACAGAAATTTAATATAAATTGTGCTTTTATTATTGAATTACTGAATTATTTCATATTACAGACGAAATACTTGCTATAAAACTACTACTACTACTACTACTACTACTACTACTACTGATGATGATGATGATGATAAAGAGGAAGAGGAGGAGGAGGAGAGAAGAAGAAGAAGAAGAAGAAGAAGAAGAAGAAGAAGAAGAAGAAGAAGAAGAAGAAGAAGAAGAAGAAGAGGACGAAGACGAAGACGAAGAATAAGAATATGAATTTCTCGTTTTGACATAAGGCCATTAGTTTTGAGGGGTGGGGGAATTGATTTTATCAGCAGCAGTGCTCAGTTGGTGCTTCTTTTATCAACCATGACAGGATAGTACAAGTTCGACCTCGGCGGAATTAGAACTCTGATCGTAAAGCCGGAAGAATCGCAGTTAAGTATTTTGACCGGTGTGCTAACTATTCTGCCGAAGCCCACAGTCGGACGGTGTCCAAGGATATTGGATGAAAAAGTTGAGATAGCAGAACTGCTGGAGAGATGCTTGCAGCAAGGTTTATTTCTCAGGTGGATGACGAAGAGAAAGATATGATTGTGTGTGAAGGAGGTGGAGGCGCGATAGTCCAGTTGTTAGGGCAGCGGACTCACGGTTTCGATTCTCAGACCGGGCGTTGTGCGTGTTTATTGAGCGAAAATACCTAAAGCTCCACGAGGGGGGTGGATGGCCACTCCTGTTGTACTCTTTCGCCCCAACTTTCTCTCACACTCTCTTCCTGTTTCTTGAGTAACGCTACAATGGACTGGGTCCCGTCCAGCTGGGCGGGGGGGGGGCATACGCCACAGGAACCGGGAAACTGAGCCCATAAACCTGGCTAGGCTTGAAAAGAGCACATAAAAAAATAAATGTGTGAAGGAGCTTGAAAAGGGTTACATGCATCCAAATTTCGACCAAAATCTTGTGGCGACTACTGACAGATATTTTGACCGGGGAAGCATATGGAAACTTAAAAAGAAGTGGATTGCTACCAACTAACCAGAAAAAGTACCGAAAAGGGGCTGAGGAAAGAAAGATCAGGTATTAATTGACAATATAATAATAAAAAACTGTAAATGGAAGTACAGGTGCTTGAGTATAGCATGGATTGATTATCGTAAAGCATACAATATGATACCACACTCATGGATGACAAAAACTAAGGAAATGTATGGAGTAGCAGACAATATGAGAAGAATGATATGGCACGGTATGAAATTCTCGAGAATGAGTGGCCAGCATAGTGTCAGGTATTTAAAGTAATGATTAGGAGAATAATCTTCCAGGAGTCAGTGCATCCCATTGACCATTGTAGTAGGTATGATTCCATTGAGTGAAATATTATGGAATACAAAGTTGGGGAAAGAGGTGAAGAAAAGCTCAATCACCTGGAATTTAAAGATGATTTCAAGTTGTTCATAAAAACGTAAGGAAGAATAAGTCCAATCCATTCTGTGCAGATTTTTTTCAAGTGAGAACAAGACGGCGTTTGAACTTTGAAATTGTGCTGTGGTGATGATGAGAAGGGACAGTTTTTCACGACAGAAGATATAAGAATGCGAAGTGTTGAAATGATGAGGACAATTGAACCTAAATCAAGATGTAAATACTAGTGGCGGGTGAAATTAAGCATGAGTATATAAAAGAAAAAGCAAAGAAAAAGTATCTGCGATGATAGAGAAGGATCTCAGATTCAAAGTTGAATGCTGAAAGTATAATGTAGAACAGGAAGAAAAGGAAGCTCATAATCGTTCGTGGAGCCTATGATCTACGTGTAGGCAATGATCGTTTATATATGAAGAAAGAAAATGGAGGACAGGGACTGATAAGCGTGGAAGATTTAGAGCGTATTCAACACAGGAACTAGCTAAGACATCTAATCGAAAGGGAAAAAACCTTACTAGAGAAAACCTTATAAGAAAAGAAGGCATGTTGAAAGCAAGGAAATGGAGGGAAAACAATAACTACAAGGAGACGAAGAAGTATTATGCAAGTCATTATACACACAATTTCATGTGCCCACAACTGAATATACTAGAGAACATGGGAGGGATTGGTTAAAGAAAATAATAATAATTTAAAATTAATAATAATAATTTAAAACGAGTCTGAGTGCATTATACTTGCAGAGCAAGGCCAAGCTTTGGCCACAGATTAGAGAGGTACTCTTTGAAATGAGCGAGTGTCTCCGTTGTGTCGAATATGTAATGAATTTGATGAAACTATTGCCCGTATTATAAATCAAATGTCCAAGACATGCCCAAAACCAGTATAAGCGGTGGTGACGTGATATGGTAGCAAAAGATCTGTATTGTAAACTGTGTGGAAGGAGGAGGCTAGAGAGTGGTATGACAAAGCGCGACCAGAAAACCGAAAATAGTAACCGAGTCGGAGACTCGCAAAATGCATTAGGATTGCCCAAACAAAACGCATCAGATCTTGAGCACAGTAAACCAGACTTAATGGTGGTGAACAACGTAAACCACATCTTGCTCTATAACTAATGCTGGATACCCATTTGATTCACGGATATTTACGAAAGAAAGCGAGAATGTAGACGTGTGCAGACCTCTTAAATACAAGATAGTCCAACTGTACGTTGCGTATTTCGTTATGCGCATGACCAATCAGAAATTTACCACGAGAAGCATCAATGTAAATGAAAACATTTAAACGTAAACTAATTTTTTGACTGGCATTAATTTAAAGGTTCACATCAGAACACGGATATTTGAATGCAGTGCTTATGATAAATGTATCATCGCATGTTATTCTCTTTATAATACATAAATACATAAATATATAAATGACAAATATTTTTTTTTCTATTTGCCCATATAATTCCAGGCAATCAACGCGATTTTTAAACCCATCTTCATATTTTTGTGAACAAGTTTATTTAACAGCGGTTTTAAATAAAATCCAAATGAAGAAACAGGATGAATGTGAATCATATTGTCTGCTTAAAACTAACTATTATTGCGCCTAAAATCCAAACAATAGTATCAACATATCAACATTAACCGTCTCATTAAAGAAGTAATTTTTTCAATACTGCGTTTTATTTAATTACATATATCTTTCAACTGAGAGATGAATAAGAAAATGAGGTTACTATTCATTAATTAACAAAAGCTTAATGATTGAACATACATTTCAGAAACCTGGTGGTTTTTAAGACAATCCATTTTAATACAATGTGTCCTGGGTAGTGAACACGTATGGAAACCACTGTCAAATAGGCTATATTTTGCATAACATATTCTTACGTCAAACAAAAGCTATTGATTTTTCTACTACAATACTTACCACCTCCCGGTCCTAGGCAACCAATCTTACTGTACGCAGAAATGACGTGAAGTACATACTAGGAGCAGTCGAGAATTTATTGTACTTTTCTAAAGCAGAATGTAAATTTGCAAAGAAGCCCCTTATGTCCCCTGACGAAAACAATCAGATGCTAAAAAATGACTTGTTAGAAGCGTCAGTCTAATCGTCTGTAATGTGTATGAATTTTCGCCAAAATAGTAAGATATGATATGAGGATTATTTGGTAATCCTATGCAACAAATTGAGAAATTTGTTCAGTCTTCCCTCTTTAGTTATGCATGATATTGAGCTATAACGAGATATGCCAGAAAACTGATAATGATATCATAAATTATTCAAAGAGTGAAACTCGAAGTGGATACAGCTATAAATATTGTAAAATGTATGATTAAAAAGTCTTGGGATGGGAAAAAAAGGTCCAAGGCTTCATGAGGAGAGGGGCGCTTTCGAGTTCCACTAGTGGTCCTTGATATTTTTATTTATTTATTCAAGGGGTTTTAACCCAATATCTTGGTTTCAAATTCTGGCACAAGGCCAGCAATTTCGGGGGAGTGGACAAGTCGATTACATCGACTCCAGTGTTCAACTGGTACTCATTTCATCGACCCCGAAAGTATGAAAGGCAAAGTCGACCTCAGTGGAATTTGAAATCAGAATGTAAAAAGGATCCTACCAGCTCGCCGCCTTAATTTTTAACCCATCATATTCAATTTAGTTATTTATAGCTGTATCTACTACAAGATTTGTCCATTATTTCTTCTTGAAGTATCTACGTCTTCATGGTGTACACAGTGGTGGTATGATTATAATCTTGAGACCCCCAACTCTATCACATAACGAACTACTCAAACTCAACGAAACTTAAAACAATAGAAATATAGAAATTATATTGAGTTCGAGATGATCATAACCTAATTATTGTTATAAAGGTATCACAGTTTTTAAGGTACTGTTGGTATAATTTTTAATGGATAAATATGGATATATGTCAAATAAAATCTTACAAAAAAGCATTGAACACACCGGGTACATCTAAGCAATCATTTGAAGTGCTACATGTGGTAATCAAACCTTCCAAAAATAATTGCCCTTCGTTTTAAATCTGTAGGAGTTAAGTTAAGTTATTTTTTTGGCGCAAAAAGCAAAAAGCAAGGCCATATAGGGGGACATGGAGTTATGCACAGGGAGGGTGTTCATGCAAAGTGTTCAGGGCATTTCTGGTCAAGAGAGACTTTGAACCGAGCGGTCGTCGGCATCTTCACTATCTCGTCCGGCAGCTTATTCCACGGATCCGCAACCCGGACGGAGAAAGCCCCTCTCCTTCGATTGAGATGAAATCGTCGCAGAGTTGTCCGATAAGTTAATTAATACCAAGTTATACTAGGTCTTGTGATTATTGCTGTTTTTCTCTATCATCATTTTCTTCATCTACTACTACTACTACTACTACTACTACTACTACTACTACTACTACTACTACTACTACTACTACTACTACTACTACTACTACTACTACTATAAATCATCCTCCTTTGGAAATTATCCAGTTTCTTCGTTACCGAATTTTGTTGCTCCAATGAAGCAGCCTCAACACCCAATTTGGTGGCTGATAAACAAAGTTAAATAAATTTTATTCCACTACCTAAATACAAGCATCTTAACCAAAGCACACAATCCCAGATACTATGATACAGAAAGCTATAATTTTATCCATTCCACGATTGCATCCCATATCCTTATGTATATAATTAGCTTCTATTAATTATATTCCTTTCGTACTAATAAATCTCGACTGGAACAAATAGAAAAGCAACGATTTGTTGGTGGACAGCAAAAATGAGGAACTGAATCAAGTAATCATTGTTACTCATCAAAGAAGCGAACGTATCATATATCTTGGTAAGTTGACTAATTAGCTATTAGCATGAACTGTGTGTGACATGATAACTGCACAGTACTTGATTAACAGTATCTATTAAAAGCCTTTTCTAGCGAATACACTTATTAAGAATTCCTATTAGAAAGCTATAATTGTGCTCTAGATAACGTGCATAGTTGAATGTCTTGACAATTTTATTCTCATTTGATGGTCTCTGTGCGAATGTTAAGAATTAAAATGTTATGTGAAACTAATAGTAATTTGCAAATATGCTAAGCTGTATCAGCCTAGGATAGAATTAAAACTGGCGCCCGTTAATAGGCTATTAAGTCATTTTATTCAATTTCGATTTAGAAATATTTATGTATAACAAGACTTCCTTCATGTTAAATTCAAGACAGCGGCCAGCAGCGTAATATAAGAGGTAAAGTTAGGGACAAACAGGGTTTGTAACTTAGATTTGTATGAAAGTTGTAGTTTGAATTTGGTTTAGCTGTTAAAGCTATAAAAGTAAAATACGATATATAATGTATATAAAACTTTTAAATATATCATGCAGACTAATAACTGACGGCAGAATAGCACTTTGCCACTTTTTACTTTTACTCAAGTGACACTTGAGAACACAACTCACAATCTGGTGCCACAATTCTGATAATTATATATGATTAACATTAGTACACTTGGAAAATATATATAGGTGTCACAATTCCATAATTTTAGCATATTCATGAAACCTACTGCTTTATTCATTGATCCAATGATATATCTATTCTCGAAAAAGTGTAACAATTGACTGGCAGTACTTATTTCATTAGAGAAGGGTAAATAAACAATTATCCGTTGTATTGTGTACTAATTAGCATGTTCGAATCCTGATGCTATACTGGCCAAGCTATTTGTGTTATGATAATATATACTGTAAAGACCAGGCAAACTAACTCTGGTATTTAGTTTCATTTTTTTTCTTTTAATTTGTTTCACTTAGTCTGCACTGTTTTCTGCTTTTCAGAATGGCGTATCATTCACAACTTAAATTTAAGAGTATTGCAATAGTTGAAAGAAACCTGAACAAGCTGCTTAAGAGAAAAAAATTACGGGTGTTTATTTTTATTTACACAGAAACCGAGTATTTAAAAATATAGAAATGTTAATAGACTGTGTAACATTCGCACCTGTTCTCAGATGTGCTAGCAAAGAAGAAGGAGTAAAATGCATGAAAATATACATTAAATGATGAACTCATTCATTTAACAGAGATTGTAGCTTCTATACCCTATACTATAGTAATATGAAAAGCTTTTCATCTGAAGACAGAAGTCACAATTTGTTGGGTATGTTCAATGAAACATGTTCTCAACTTTACTTCTAATGTTTACGAATTGGTGTGAGGTGAAATCGTTTGAAATGTGGATTTTAAACTGATCGACCGTCTATTCGGTTCATGAAAAATTCAGTTATCCACGTGTACAGTAGCGGCCATAATATAAGAGTCAGTAAGAAAAAGTGTATTGAAATATTTATTATAGAAGTTTAACAAAACGTTGAGACTAGATATTTTACACATATTTAGTATATCTAATATCCATCTTTCGTGAAAATTTCAAGTGAATGGAATTAATATTTCGTAAGTTATGAAGAAATAAACAAATATTCTTCAAACCTGCAACGGCCAATACTTAAGGGTCACTTAGAAAACAATGAAAAATGGAACAATGAAAAATGGAACAAGAACAAAAAAGAAACCCTTTCTACTAATATTTTGTGAACATCCCTTTACTATCAATAATCTCATGTGATCTGTTGCCACAGGACTGAATTAATGTCTTGCAAAATGATGGAGCAATATTCTTCCATTCGTTTTTCAATAATTCCCAGAGTTCATCTTGGTTCTTTGGCTTTCTCCTTCGCGCTCCATCTCCAATAACCTTCCAAACGTTTTCTATAGGGTTGAGATCGGGACTTAGAGGTGGCCAGTCCATGAGATCAACCCCTTCATCACTCAAAAAATCTTTGACTGTCTCTCTATAGTGGGAAAAGGATCGTTGTTCTGCAAAAAGATAGGAGGTTGAACTGATGAGGATCGGAGATGTTGAAGGGCATGCTGTCTAAGAATCTGCTTGTAGATTTCAGCATTGACAGTCCTTTGTAGACGAATAAGAGGACCAGGATGAGCAGCAGAGATCACTCCCCATATCATTACACTGTCTCCTCCTTATTTCACTGTCTTCTTCACACATGCACGAGATAACCTTTCGGCCTACATCCGCCATCGGAACCAATCACATTAAATTTTGATTCACCACTAGAATGAATCTGCGACGACTGTTCTTCTGTCCGAACGACGTGTTCGCAAGCGAAACGAAGGCGGGCTCTTTGATTCTTCTTGATCAGAGGTTTCTTTGCCAGTGCCCAAGCAAGCAACCCAGAACCTCTTAATCTCCCAAAAACTGATTTGCGCGATACGCTGACATCGGAAGTGGAGCTAAACTCGTGGCTTATCGCATCAGCACTCTTAAACCTATCCCTCAGTGATATTCTAACCATAATACGATCCTGCTTTGGTGAAGTTTTACGAGATTTACCGGTTTGGGGTTTAGCATCTATCGAGCTACAATTCGTTGCATAACACTTCTAGACCTTCCTACAGTAGTTGCTGTCACAGAATTTGACTTGCCTTCTTGGTGAAGGCACACCTTCCTTTCTTTTTCATCACAGGACAACAGTCGTCTTTCACAAGCCGCCATGTTGACAGTTGAATGTTCCAATAATGTAAGATCATAAGAAATAACTGTTAGCCTATTAACAAACTTCTAAACAACAAATAACTTCGTTAGTCGTTCATTAAATTTCTAAATGACCCTTAACTTTTGGCCGTTGCAATTTGAAAGATTGTTTGTTTCTTTTCTCATAACTTACAAAATATGCATTTCATTCATTTCAAATTTTCACGAAAGTTAGATATTAAGTATATCTAAATACTTGTAAAATATCTAGTCTCAACGTGTCATTAATCTTCTATCATAACTTTTTCAATACGTTTGCTCTTACTGACTCTTATCACCGCTACTATCTATGTATCTATCTATGTATCTATCTATCTATGTATCTATCTATCTATGTATCTATCTATCTATCTATCTATCTATCTATCTATCTATCTATCTATCTATCTATCTATCTATATATATATATATATATATATATATATAATATATATATATATATATATAATATATATAGAATATATATATGAAGATAATGAGAAGGGATATTGAAGATGGAGAAGAGGAAAAAGGAGATAAAAAGTTAACATCCAAGAGAGAAGATTAAAGAAAGAACGAAAATTAGATGACTGGTCAAAAGAATTTAGTTGGTGAAGAAAATTACGGAGTAAATGGAAAATAAGTGGATGATGTAATTCGAATTTGTTGAGACAGAAAAAGTAAAAAGAAACGGTAAGAAGAAACATAAGAAGAACGAAAGATATAAATAATTTAGAGATGAAAAGAAGACTGTTGATGAATGGAAATTTAAAACGGAAGTATTAAGAAAGAAGATGAGAAAAATGCTTTGCTGGGTCTAAACCATGTAAGAAAACTTTGTTTATAGTACTTTCTACAATCAACCAGATGAACTGCTTACACACTGGGAAAGATTATAGTTGTCACTACGAAATATCATGCTCAGATTACCAGAGGTTTACATTAAGAATATAAAAGTTACTGTAATTCACATCCATTAACCCTAAAATACTACGTGTACATAGTTCAGGTGATGGCCGATCACTTGGATACATGAGACCAAGTTTTATGAAATTGGGAAAAGAGTAAAAGAAGAGCAGGATAAACGTCAAAGAACAGGAGCAAGAGAGAAAAGAAGGAGGAGAGAAAAGAATGAACAGAGAAAAGAAAGAGAGAAAAAATGAAGAGAAAATAAGAAAGAGAGAAAAACAGGAACAAAGAAAAAAAAGAAAGAATAAACATAGAAACAAGTATCCAACATGAATAAATCAAACCAAGGAAAGAGAAGAAAATTAAAAAAAAAAAAAAGATGAAGTGAAAAAAACGTGAGGATGCAGAGAAAACAAAAGAAAACTGAAAAAGAAACTTGAATTTGAAATCATTAAAATAGGAAAATAAAACTAAAACTACATATAATATATTTTAAAGTTAGAAAAAGAGCAAGAAGCAGAAGAAGAATATCAAAGAATAAGATGTAGAATTAAAATGGAAGAGCGGTGAAGAGATCTTCTGGTGAACCCTGGGTGAAGAGAAGAAATCATGGTGTTAATGTTTACATGAGGTAAAAATCTTTGTAGCTTTTAAAGTTAATTAATGATATTTATTGATGCAATTAGTGAAAGCAGCACAGATGTTAATCAGTGAATCAGATGGTAATGCTGATAAAATGTTTCAAATTTGTATGTGCAACATAACTAAAGGAATGTGTTTATTAACGAATGATAACTGTTACTCTGGCCTACGGTGGTTATATGTTTGAAATCGAAATCAAGATCAGGAGAAAAATAAGAGAACTTCTTCAAGTAGTTTTGACAAAGAAAATGTGATAAGCCCATATGGTGAATGTGTTAGTTCTCACCTAGAACTAATGTCAAGTCAAAGGAAAGAGAGCGAGCGAGCGAGAGATAGAGAGAGAAAAGAGAGACAGAAAAAAAAATGAGAGAGAGAGAAAGAGAATTAGAGGGAGTTATGAATGTGATTATACAAACAGAGCGGGAAAAAAACAGAGAGAGTAGAGTATGACAACTAAAATAGAGAAACAGTGTGAAGGAGAAATAAAGAAAAACAAGAAAAACATGTAGTAAACATAATAAACAGATTTAAGATAGTAAGGTAACTTTGCATATATGGTTATAACCAATTTTAGATGAATCTGTTGCTATCTATATCCATATGTGAGTGTTTGTGTGTGCGTGTGTGTGTGCGTGTGTGTGTGTATGTATTTATTCTCGTATACACACATGCACACACACGCACAAACGCAAAAACACACACATATATATACATATACAAATATATGTATATATATGCATATATATACATATATACATATATTCATATATATGTATATACATACATATATGTACGCATACGTACATATACATACATGCATATACATGTACAAACACGCACACACTCAACCCATATACGTATATATATATATGTGTGTGTGTACGTACATTTATGTATGTATATACATATGTATGAATATATATATGTATATATATATATGTATGCGTGTTTGTGTTTGTGCGTGTGTGTGCATGTATATATATATATATATATATATATATATATATATACACACACATATATACATACATACATACATACATACATACATACATACATACATACATACATACATACACATAATGTATGTCGGTGTCTGTGTGCCTGTATTTGTCTGCCTAAGTGTACGAACATTCATTCATGGGCGTTGTGTGCGGATTTTGTTGCAACTATTTGAGAAAACGATACCAAAATCCTATTGTGATATTTCGTTAAAATGAAAGTAACACATACGTAAAAGCTGTGAAGTTGTGCTCATTTCACAACACTTAGCAAAAACGCAGTAAATTTCGTTACCCATTACTTGAGAGGCCGTGTAATATTTGTAGTCACAGTTATATACGTATTTCTTAGACAACAACACGTTTCTTTATAATGCTGGAAGCGTAATTGACAAAACATTTGTTTTTCATTGAACGTAACCTATATTTTATGTAGCAGCTGAGAGAATTTATACCATCGAGATCAATTCCTCCTTGGTTCGTGTTGATAGTATTATTGATATCATATACACACATAACTCTTCTCGCTGGAATATCACACCTCCTTTCTTAGTCTATATCTATATTGCTTATATTTTTATAAATTATTTTTGCTAATTGATAACTTACAGAATAAGATGGCAAAAGATCGAAAATGGGTATACACACACGCGCGCACGTTATCCATGTACCCATACACATACCTATATATTGTGGGTAGATATATAATTTACTGTAACATAATCTGATTCATTTTATTTATTTATTAGTTTTTTGCATAATATTTGATAGTAGATACATAACAGATATGGTTAAATCAGTCATATTTGGGAGAATATAATTTGAAGTTTCAAATTATAAAAATTCTGTGCCGTTAGCCATAAAGGAATAATGGGAAAATTGCGGACTGTGGGACATTCTGAATGCCACGCGAACGAAAAATTACCTTGTATTCTGCTAGTAGTGTGGTTCGCTTAATGATGAATGATGCTTTATGTGGGCTCTACTTCCTGAAAATGATTGCCCATGGTTGCCACGCAATATATTTCCTTGCGGGAATGTCAGAACTGAAATATGAGTTAGATGAACGATAGAATATTTCAGTTAAACTGTATATCTATTATATACAGATATGATCTTCATAATGCCTATGTTCATTTGGGTTGGTCATTGTCATTTCTTCTCGAATCTTAGCTATTCGTACGGATAAACGTCCCTCAGCGTTTCTCTAATTTCCCTATTACACATGTGCAAACTATTTCACTCATTTCTCATATGATACGATATGATATCACACACACACACAAACAAACACACACACACAACACACACACACACACACACACACACACACACATATATATATATATATATATATATATATATCCATTTTTATGGATATACTGAATTTCTAACAAATTTTAATAACTAGGCAAAACTTACTGAAGCTAACACTTCATGTTCTATATTTAAGAGATGAGGAATTATGTACTTTATTTACATTATTTACAATTGACGGATAGCCGTCCTCATCTTGTTTGTGGTTAACCACTGCGCCATATGCCCACAGGCATATGGCGTAGTCGTTAAGAGCGCGGGCTATTAACCCCAAGATTCCGAGTTCGATTCCAGGCAGTGACCTGAATAATAATAATAATAATAATAATAATAATAATAATAATAATAATAATAATGTTTAAGATGTAAGAAGGAAAATACAGAGCTCCGAAATCTATCCACAAACATCGAAAACAAGGACACCCTATGGAGCCAAAGATTTACTAACAAAGAATTGGACTATATCCGAGTAAGTAATACTAATTGAAATTTATTACTATTTTCGAAACGAAATGATGTATTTTGACTCGATATCATCTCCACCTCTAACACAACACATGTAAACATGCGTGGAACAACACGATCATCCCCGACCTCAAACACCATGTACAAAGGAACTACGAAGAAATTAAATGCCACCGATACTATTCAACCCAAGAAAAACAATCGAGCGGTACGTACATTAAACCTACAACAAAAAATGTACGAAAAACTACACGTGCGAAATAATGTGACAACAGAAATAAACGGACCGGTACCCTACGAAAATGACGACCGTCAAAATAATGGGCCGGACGTTGTACCTCATGTCCTGCAAATAAAACCCAAAAGACGTAAATGGACACGTGAGGAATACATTTCTATCTTACACGCATACTTAAAAAATATTCAGACAAATACATAACAAAAACACCAGGACTTACAAACACATATAACATACAGAAAATTGCACTACTAGGCACTGCACACATCCTACGCAGAACACTTTCCATACAATAACCATCAGAGCATCACAACAAATCACAGCACATACCCAAGGTACACAGAGCTGCGCTCGGTAGTGAAGCGAAAGCACGCTATAAAAATAAAACTACTGAATAATAATAATAATATAATAATAATAATAATAATAATAATAATAATAATAATAATAATAATAATAATAAACAAACAACATTAGCATAAACTGTGGAATTTTCCAAATTTTCCAAGGTGACTCACTTTCACCACTAATTTTCTGCATGGCACTAATACCACTCTCAAGTGAACTGAATAGAACAAGATATGGCTACAAAATTGACAACAAGAAAATAAGCCATCTATTTTATATGGATGACTTAAAGCTATATGGCAAAGATGATGAAGAGCTTGAAGGATTATTACATACTGTGAAAGGATTCAGTGATGATATCGGGATGGAGTTTGGCGTGTATATGTGTCTGTGTTTGTATGTGTGTGTGTATGTAAGTATGTATGTTTGTGTGTATGCGAGTGTGTTACTCTCGTTGTTTAATCTATATGCCCCTCACCAGAACCGGTGTTGGTTTCTTTACGTTCTCGCAACGTAGCGTTTCGACAAAGGAGCAATAGGCTTTAAAAAGGACGTTTCTTTTGATTAACTAAACCATTTAAGGCGGTAACGTAGTACACCCGCTGTCCAGTGATTGAAACAAGTAAAAAGCATACATACATACATAAATATAAATATATATATATATATATATATATATATATATATATATATATATATATATATGTATGTGTGTGTGTGTGTGGTGTGTGTGTGTGTGTGTGTATGTGTGTGTGTGTGTGTATACATATATATAAGTAAAGTCAAATTTAGATTCAGATGAATATGGTACTTAAGTTGAAAGTACCAGAATTTAGTAAATTTAGTATGGTATTATCCATATAATTTAAAATAAGGTGATTATAATCAAAATAAGCAACAAGGATATCCAAGGATATCGTACTGCATTACCTCCGGATAGCCTTGTTGCTTATTTGATTATATATATATAAATATATATATATATATATATATATATATATAAATACATATATATATATACACACACATAAATATGTGTGTGTATGTGTGTATGTAGGTATGTATAGATGTATGTATGTATGTATGTATGTATGTATGTATGTATGTATGTATGTATGTACGTATGTATGTATGCATGTATGTATGTATATTTCTTTTTACTTGTTTCAATCAATGGAAAGCGGACGTACTTCGGTACCGCCTTAGATGGTTTAGTTAATCAAAAGAACCTTTCCTTTTAAAGGCTGCTACTCTTTTGTCGAAACGCTACGTCGCAAGAACGTAAAGAAACCAACACCGGTTCTGGTGAGGGGCATATATATTAGACTACGAGTGTAACACACACGCACACACACATACACACACACACACAAACACAAACATATACTCATACACACATGTAAATACATACATACATACACACACATATATATATACATATATATATATATATTTGCGTATATGCGTATATGCGTATATGTATTACAGACTATTGGTTTCCATAAACGTTTCGCAAAATTAAGATGCTTCAAGTCATTAAATTTTGGTTATGCCCAGTTAACTTCCCGAAGAAATGCAGGAGATCTTGCATTGCCTACGTTAACGAGTCCCCAAGGGTTACAAACGTCTTTAAGGGGGTCTTGGGGTTTCAAATGTTAATGCAAACCCAACTGAGGTCAGCTTATTACGGGAAGGAAATCTCGCTTATGATTTCACTCATTAGGGAAAGACCGATTTTGTTGTAATATAAACCAGTCTGTCTGTCTAGTTTCCCTCTGCTTCCTAATTCTTTACCCTCTCCTCCATCACCTCTTAAATCTTTTTCCTCCTCATCCTCTTCGTCCTTCTTCTATTACATATTAATGATATCATTATTATAAATAAATATAAACAGAAAAAAATGATATAGAAATTATCATCATTATTATTACTATCATCGTCGTCGTCATCATCATCATCATCAATCATCATCCTCATCATCATCATCATCATCATTATCATTATTATTGTTGTTGTTGTTGTTGTTGTTGTTGTTACTGTTGTTTATATCATAATAATTCTCCCTGTCGTCATCTTCCTCATCATCTTTTTCGTAGTCCTCATCAAATCATCATCAACATCCTGCTCCTCCACTTCCTTCTCCTCCTTCTCCTCCTCCTCCTCCTCATCATCATCAATTCAAAGACTTTCTTATGTTTCGTTTTGCCAAATTTAGTTTTAATCATATCTAATTAATATTACTAAAAAGTGTTTCTTTTTCCTCATATATATTATTTTTTTCCATATATATATATATATATATTTATTATTCCAAATATATATTATTTGGAATAATATATATCTGGTTTTCTAATTCTAAGAAAGAATTATTCTCTCTGCCAAAACCGATAGCGCAAATGTTGTTATCTTCATGCTTACGTCCCCGATTGCAGGAAAATCCTGAGCAGGGAAGGATTTCCAAGAAGTGGACGATGTGCATAGTAATGTGTAAGTGCTTCAGATCATGGAAGAGGAGGAGAAGACAGATCGAAAGATGCACCTGTGTCTTGAAGGTGCTGCTGTGGATATGATACCAAACAGCTACAACTGGAAAGAATAGGTCAAGCAGTTGCAGAAGAAAAATGAGAAACTGGAAGCAGCACAGCTGTTGGAAAGTATTTGTATTGCACGTTATGACTGTGGAGGCACATGGCCTAGTGGTTAGAGCAGCAGACTCGCGGTCGAGGGATCGCAGGTTCGAATCTCAGACCGAGTGATGTATGTTTTTATGAGCGAAACACCTAAGCTCCACGCGGCTCCGGCAGAAGGTAATGGCGAACTTCTGCTGACTCTTTCGCCACAAATTTCTCTCACTCTTTCCTCATGCATCTTGCAGCTCACCTGCGACGGACCGGCGTCCCGTCCAGGTGAAGAACCTATATGCCAAGGAAACCGGGAAACCGGCTCTTGTGAGCTAGGCATGACTCGAGAAGGAACGTTATGACTATCTACTGAATACTTTATCGCAAGATGCGGTCTAAGATGTTTCTGTGTGGTTAAATAGCACTCTAACAAATGTTTTAAATGCTGCTCTATTGCAAATCTCATTTGAGCTTTGTGCAATGATTGTGGCTCATGTGTTTTCTGACGAGTAATTCGACGTCCAGTTTTAGAGATACCGTCTTTGAAAACGTAGATGCAAAATTCGGAGAGACCGTGAACGTTGCCTGAATATGAGCAGTAATTGTGATGTGTATATTTGTCAATTTACTATAACGTTTGGTGGTAAAGCGACCTGAAAATTGCTAATTATACGAAGGAATAAAACAAAATATATAAACAAAAAACAGAAAAAAATTTAAAAGATTAGATTTCCGAGTGAAGTATTTCATAAATATATATATATTATATTCAAGAGCATATAATATCATAATTGAGAATTATCTTTGATAAAGAGAATATATTTTGTTACAAATATGAATTTATACTCTTTTTAAACATAAACGTTTACTTTTTTAAAAAGTTGTTTAATTTTATCTTATTTTATGTATTATTATTATTATTATTACTTTTTCGTCTTGTCGTTAATGAAGAAAACTGAACTTACGTATCTCTTTTCGTTTATTGCTAACCGCTTGCTTAACTTTTGCCTTCTCGTCCGCAAAGGGAATATCAATCTCAGCGACGACTTAAGGCATTTTCCTCTCTTCTGATTATACATATATATATATATTATGTATGTGTATATATATATATATATATATATATATATTATATATATATATATATATATATATATATATATATATATATATATATATATAATACATATATTTATATATATATATGTACACATACAAGTTATATATGGTGTGTATGTGAGTGTCTGTGTATGTATATATCTATATCTATTTAATCGCACATATCTATATTCTTATTAAGACACAAATACCTAGTTTATATACGTATATATGTCTACACATACATGTTCGCATTCACACACTCACGCGTTAATTCATGAACGTACAACTACATATGCATATTTATACCTAATACATGAATATGTTTATAAATGTATATATATATATATCAATCTATGTACCTCTATGTCTGTCCGTTGGCAGTCCATTTGTCTAACTGTCTATCTGTTTGTCTGTGTTTGTGTGTGTGCGTGCGTGTGTAAATTTGTGCCTGCTTGGTAAGATGGAATTTTTAGGTCCAGTAAAAAGCTACATGGTTAAATTGCGTGAGCATGTCTGGTACATGAAATTCACCGAAAATATTTGCCAGTACATACATACATAAATACATACATACATACATACATATATATATATATATATATATATATATATATATATAATATATATATATAATATATATATATATGTATAGATATATATATATATATGTATGTATATATATATATATATCTATATATATATATATATATGTATGTATATATATATGTACGTACATACATATGGTGCATCGGTATGGCCGCAGCCCTGAGCTGAATCTATAGACAAAAAATACATATATAAATGAAGGAAAATGCACTTAGTTTGCATAGTTTTAATATATTTTTAATATATTTTATAAGTGAAAGAGTATTGTGTTTGTCAACCGACTTCGCTTTCGCTAATCATAACATTGAAATTATTGTAATTCCGTGTTTTCTCAAGAAGGTCGTAGTCCATTTTGTGTATCGGGGCTTCTGAATGTAACCCTTAATAAATGTGTTGAGTGCATTTCTTTCGATTGTTTACTCAATCGTGTATATATATATATATAATATATATATATATATTATATATATATATGCATATATATATATACATATATATGCACACACACACTTATATATATATATGTGTATATATATATATATAATATATATATATATATATTATATATATAACGAGTGTGTTGATAAACGAAAGAAGGGCACTCATCACATTTATTGTGAGTTGCATGTATAGATAAAAACAGTTTGATTCAAACTTCTTGGTACTCTGAGTTTCAAGCCTGAGGCTAGTCTTTGGCTATTTATCATCATTTATGTATATATATATATATATATATATGATAATAATAGTAATTCTAGGATGGAATTTATAAATATTTAATACATCACTACGTGCATTGGTATCCTTGGGATAATTACAGTAGAGTCTGTATTATCCATAGTCATCCGGTTGATCATCATCATTGATTCATTTCATCAGACGATACTGTATCATTAGAGGAATGACAGAGGGATGGTTATCCCTTCTTGCCAATATTTAGCTATGTGGGTATTTCTGTATGTACTTGGCTGGGGGAAGTAGGTGATGGGAATAGGGAAATGAATGGTAGCAATGTGAGGAGGGGGGGGCGTGGTGGTGTTGGATTCATTTGCTATTCATTCTGCATATCTTAAGGATGGTCATTGATTCAGCAGATTTAAGGATTGTAGTGCGTTTATTTGTTCTATTTCATTCAAGACTTGTCTCTACTCAAAATATTCTGAACCCTACAGGTGGTCAGTTGCTATACAGTGGGGTTTGTTGACGAAATTGATTAACACCACCCTGCTTGTGGTGAATTTTTTCACTGTACATATGTGTGTGTGCGTGTGTGTGTGTGTGTGTGTGTGTGTGTGTGTATTAAATTAAGGAAGAAAATATTTCTACATGTATTTATGAACAATTACGGTGCAATATATAATCTGAACATGGAAGAAATGAAATTTTAAAATAATTGAAGTAGACTGATATAATCGACAGAGAGTGACACACGGACATACACAAGCTTATGGACACACTCACACACATATAAATACACAGACAGATAAATACGCTTCAATAATTTATATGCACACACGCGCACACACACACGCACATAAATAAAACCGAAATTCTGTCTGTCTGGGACTCCTGTATCTCAATCAATATTAGTTCTAAATAGAATCTCCTGGTGAAATTTTAAAAGAACTCCCAAAACTAGTGAACATCAACCTGAATTTAAAATAAAACCATATTTGTAGGATAATAACATATTGGTAGGGTATCAATAAATGGTTTATCATTATTGCCCTCTTAGTTATATATATATATATATATATATATATATATATATATATATATATATATATATATTATATATATATATATGTATGTGTGTGTGTGTGGAGAGAGGCGCAATGGCCTAGTAGTTAGGGCAGCGGACTCGCGGTCGTAGGATCACGGTTTCGATTCCCATTGTGAGTGTTTATTGAGTGAAAACAGGCTCCGGTAGGGGTGGTGGTGAAACCCTGCTGTACTCTTTCACCGCATCTTCCTCTCACTCTTTCTTCCTGTTTCTGTCACACTCTCTGTCATGCAGAATCTCTCCAAGAAGTACGTTAAGGGTACAGGTGTCTGTGGAGTGATCAACCACTTGCTTGTTAATAAATGAGCTGCTACGTCACTGGTGCCAAGCTGTATCGGCCTTTGCCTTTCCTTTGGATAACATCGGTGGCGTAGAGAGGGGAGGCTGGTATGCGTGGGCGACTGCTGGTCTTCCATAAACAACCTTGCCCAGACTTGTGTCTCGGAGGGTAACTTTCTAGGTGCAATCCCATGGTCATTCATGACCGAAGGGGGTGTCAATATATATATATATATATATATATATATATTATATATATATATATATATATATATATATATATATATATATATATATATATACATACAATATATATACATATATATATATACATATATATATATATATATACATATATACATATATACATATATACATATATACATATACACATAATACAGAAATACATATATACATATATACACACACACACCACACACACACATATATATGTATCTGTATGTATGTATAATGAATGAGAGATACGGAAGATGGAAAATACCAGATTCTTCATTGATCACTACGATCGTTTCGACACATCTAGCGTCGATCCCTCGCGGGTGGGATACTTCACAACTAGTTTAGGTATATTCCTCAGTGTAGTCGTGTCTCAGGTATCTCGCTAAAGTACAATATTTCGCTCAATTTATTACCGCATAATGCCAGATGGGAAGACACGATTATAGTGTGCAATAAACATTCCCGCACTCTCCATCTTGCATCCCTCTCATCAATTCTATACTCGACAAACACTAAGTCAGTGAACATGCTTTACCGGTAAACTATCAGATGTATATCATACCATGCGATTTATTAACTACTAACTATATGCGTGTGTATAGAAAAATTGATAGATTGATAGACAGACAAACAGACAGACAGGCAGATACATATAGTTATATAGATACGTGCCTATATGTACATAAATATACACACACATATACATACAGGCACGCATACATCTCTCTCTCTCTCTCTCTCTCTCTCTCTCTATATATATATATATATATATATATATATATATATATATATATATGTATATATATAGGTATGTATATATATATACTTGGAATAAAATCCTCATGTAGGGCTTGATGAATTGTACTATGTGTTCGCTTATTACCATAGGCGCCTACGTAATCAGTACAAGACCTGGAAAAAAAGACCATTCTCATGTTAAGAGGTAACATTGAGGATTTCCTGTTTAATTCGGCAGAGTACTGTCATCTCTCACTAGTTTTGAAACGTTGGTATTATTCTCTTTTGCTTGTTATAGTGTAGCATTCAATCATTTGTTGGAAAATTGTGTGACACATGGTTCAGTGACTAGAGTGTCGGGCTCAAAATCATGAGGTAGTGAGTTCGATTCCTGGATTGGGCTATGCGTCGTTTTCCTGAGCAAGACACTTTATTCCACGTTGCTCTAGTTCACGTTGCTCTAGCTGTAGAAACGAGTTACGACATCACTGGTGCCAAGCTGTATCGGCCTTTACCCTTCCGTTGGATAACATCGGTGACGTGGAGACGAGAGGCTGGTGTGCATGGGTGACTGCTGGTCTTCCATAAAACAACCTTGCCTCGGAGAGAAACTTTCTAGGTGCAATCCCATGGCCATTCGTGACCGAAGGGGGTCTTTACCATTTTATGTGCAATAGCCTAATGATAATTGGTATGAGGAATTGCTTCGTAACCTCTTAATCGAGTACCACTACAAAAAAAAAAAAGAAAAAAAGAGAGAATATAGTAATAATGCCTGACGCCATTTCTTAGAGCCCCCGTGGTAAGATTAACTAAATAATTTTGGGAACCAGTTGAGTAATTTAACACCTAAAAGCCTAAGTAATGACACTGACACACACATCCACACGCAAAAACAGGCAAACACCCACTTACACACATATACACGCATAGAACAAACGCACTTACACGCAAACAAACACGCGCGCCCTCAATTTCTATGATTTTGACACGCGCGCTCTGGCGACACTATATATTTATTAATATATATTCCATGATCCCGGATTAATTAAGACATAATATACGCTATTTATGAAACGCTAGTATGCGCACGTGCACGTTGGCATACATATACGTATGTATATACACATACACACACATGCACGCGTGTACACACACACGCGCGCACGCATGCACGCGCGTACACACACACGCACACTTATGAATCCCCCACACATTTACTCTGATCTATATGGTGGCGAATCGGTAGAATAGATTAATATAACATATAGTATACACTCTGATTTCCTCTGCTCTGAGTTCAAACCCCACCCTGGCCAACATTGTCTTTCGTCCTTTCAGCTGGTTGATAGGATAGTTAAAGGCCCCAAACATGATATGTGTTCTTGCTCTTCGTGTTCTGATATGACACCTGCGACGCCATTGATGCCAAACTCTATCGGCGTTACCCTTTAACTTGAACAACATCAATAGCATGCTAAGAGGAGACTTGCAAGCTTAAACAAGTGTTGGGCCTTTCGCCGAAGTACTTTATTCAGGACAAGAGTTCCTTGGGGTGGGAATTACCACTGGAAAATAATCACACAGCCAATATTAACACTTCTCAAAATATGGGATACGGATCCGTATTGAAGGCAGTGGAAAATATTTATGGGTACTGAGAACAAACAGGTCAACAGGTAATGGGCTACAGATGCATCTGCAATGATTTTCCGTCGTTGTATCTTGTTTAAATTTAATCTTTAAAAACTTATTATAGTATAGTCACAGCCGCTTCTTAGCTACAATCACAACAAATTATAATGGACTTCGAAGTGTGCATAAGTAAATAAGCAGTTGCACATATTTTCAAACTGAATTATTTTCAGTAGCTATTGTGTTTCTGAATCATATGGTAATATTAATGGTCGGAATTTGGCGGCGTACGGGCAGAAACATTAGCACACCGGGAAAGTGCTTACTAGTATTTCGTCTGTCTTAACGTTCTGAGCTCAAATGCCACCGAAGTCCACTTTGTCTTTCATCCTTTCTGGATCGATAAAATAAGTATATGTTGAGTACTGGAGTCGGTCTAATCGATTTACTCCCTCCTCCAAAATTGGTGGCCTTGTTCCAAAATGTAAAAACCAATATTAATTATCAAAATGCTATTTTGACATTCCATTTTAATGTAATGATTTACGAACATGTAGTTTTTAAATGGTTATCCTCCTGACGGTAACTATTCTCCTCAGAATTATTTAGTTTTACTGGATTCTTACAATGCAATGTAAGACACTGAAAAGGTATGGCAAAGGAAAATCTGTCGACAGTCGAAAAAGTCTGAGAAGCACATTGAAGATTTTTTTGGTTTTTTTTTAAACAAGGCTTGATCTATTTCGTGTAACTAAAATGAAATGCGCACAACTTGGATATATCATCCAAGGTGTAAATTTTCTAGCAGCACGCAATACACAATATAAATATCTAGAAGATAGCAATGCTCTATTTCATATTAGGTATTTACATGTGTTGAATGGGGAAAGTAGAGCATTCATTTCTTACTCGCACCATCCCCCAGTCTTCCTAAAAAGTTTGTGGTTGAATAGTGCATTATCAGAAATCTATCACATATTTCGTCTATCTGACAGATCCAGCCCGTGAAGAGGTTGGAAACTCCAGTGTTCAGAGCATTTCTTTCAATAGATATAATTTGGGAATGATATTCTTTAGTCTTGTTTGAAGTCATGTTCAAACAATTACTTGTGTATTTATAGATTATGTATAACTGTATGTATACTATTTTTCTGAGTTCACCCAATGGGTAAGTTAGCATACATGGTTGTCGGCGTTAATTGTATAACTGACTGTGTAAAACTCCTTCATTGGTGCTTATGTTCTCGGCTAGGGAACGTTAAAAAACATAGATCGACCTGATCAACCTATCTATGTTTCTATCTATCTATCTATCTATCTATCTATCTATCTATCTATCTATCTATCTATCTATCTATCTATCTATCTATCTGTCTGTCTGTCTGGTTGCCTGTCTGTCCGTCTGTCTGACTGTCTGCCTGCTTGCCTGCCTGTCTGTCTGTCTGTCTGTCTATCTATCTATCTATCTATCTATCTATCTATCTATCTATCTATCTATCTATCAATCTATATATCTAAACATACATATTTGTGTATATCTATGTATGTATATCTATGTCAGGTATATGTATATCTATGTAAGGTAAAACGGTCGGACCCACACACCTACCTCTGCCAATTTTTGCAAGACTCCCTATCTGGAAGGAAAAGGTGGTATTGAGAAAAGCCCAGTCGTGATTTCCTGTACATGAAGCAGTGTAGTACAACTCTCTTGAAACCGGAAACCTGGTTATAAGGCTTGAGAAAGATCGGACACCGCTAAAAGATGCCGAAGCAGCAGCAACTGTACTGCTAAACTATGCGCTAGACTACCATGAAAAACAGCTATGTGCCAGTCAATAAGGTACAGTACAGTTTGTGTCCACCCAAGTTCATTTAGAAGGCTCGGTGTAAGCTGAATCATTAATCTAGTTTTCACGAAGTCATTTCGTAGACATGAGCGTAAAACTATCTTCTGAAACATAGTCATCTCCCCTCGTATATTAAAATATTAGCCAAATGATACAAACATACTCACATAGATAGATATATAGATAGATAGATAGATAGTTAGATAGATAGATAGATAGATAGATAGATAGATAGATAGATAGATAGATAGGTACATACATACATACACACTTACACATACTCACAATCAGACATACATATACACATACATAAATACATAATGCATACATGCATAATACATACATACGTACATGGATACTATATAAGTGCGTACATGCTTTTATTCATTCATGCATAGCGAAATAAATTCTCAGCCACATTCATAAACACATACATACATATCTCGTGCGTATAAAGTCATATACGACTGCCGTTGGAAGAAATGATTGGTCATATCACAGTAGGAGGAAAAGAAAAGCGAATCTAATTTTAGTGTCTTCTCTGCATGTTAAACAGTAAAGATACATAATTGCCGATGCTGCTATGTATATGACATATATATATATATATATATATATATATATATAGATATATATATATATATGTATATATATATATATATTATATATATATATATATACATATATATATATATGTATGTATATATGTATATATATGTATGACTGTATAAATATATGTATGTTGTTTTTTTTATTCAGTATTTGTATGTGTTTGTACGTCTATATTTGTTTGCCTATAAAGTATGTATATTTTTTTTTTACTTAACAAATGTCGATAACTATGTTTACACGACCACTTGCTAATTCGAAATAGCTTAAATACGTACTGCTACGTTGAGGTACTTACGTATTCTTTATGGTAATTAAGAGGGAAAACTTTCAGATCAGGAAACACGAATTATGTGTATGTTTGTCTTCTGTTTTATGCCAGTCTATTTTCAGATTTATTTCTAATTTGCTGAAACTGTAAGAACGTATATTTGTAATTTATGAAAGCATTGCCTCGCGGGTGTTCTGTATGCAATGCATATTGTATGTAGATAATCACAGATTGGTAAATTGTAATTAATCGAGTGTAACAACAGGAATTAGATGGAGAGAAACTATTATAGTTCCACTTATAAAATATCATTTAGTGTCGTGAAATAAATACACTATTATGTGTTATTGTCATGATTAATTTTCCGTGTCGATAAAGCAATCATACTCTTCAGATGCATATGTTAGAAAGAGCTTTATCAACGAAATCTACGCCTTTCTATACATGTATGTCATTATCATTGTTTGTATGTGACTGTATGTAGTTAAATATGAAATATATATGTTTGAGTTTTTAATTATATAAGTATATGAGATACAGATAGATATACGAGGACCAAAGGAAAAAGAAGGTTCGGGAAGCCTGTGTTTATGATTCAATATATACTTGTTTCCTGAATATTTATTTTCTATGTCACTTACATGAAACAATGTATCACGAACCTGTGTTACATTTGTAGTATACTAACTTCAGGAGTTAATACCTTCGTCCTGTTCTCTATACTATACAAAACGTTACAGGGTAGATCCGAAATATCTACAACTGGCATCTCTTTATGAATATTTCATACTTTAGAGAAAGGTATAAGATATTCCATTATATAATTTTTCCTCCACGTTCAACTTTCATAACTGTATCATGACTGTGAGATATTACTGTATTATTATTATTATTTCAACTACGCATAAATATTTCGAGTTTTTCTCTTTTCATGTTGTATGAATTAAATATTTTAACACCAACTTAAACATTGTAGTATCTTTAATGTAGAATTAGTGACTGCTGTTGTTGTTTTACCCCCTGGTCATCTCAGAATGCTCAGATCGAAGATCAAAAGATATCCATTCTTGAACAACGGTCCAGTCAGCCTTTTTGTATATCTAAAACTGTTTTAAGATGCCAGAGTATCATTTCAGAAAATTTGGCTGTTCTTTCTCGCTGAGCCTCTACGCGCTCGTTCACAGGTACTATTTCTGTAAGACACATTTGTTCTGTTTGCAGCGAAAGAGTTGTGATGACTACTAAGTTAATAAAAAGACAAACGTAACTGTGCTACATTAGCGTATTTTACAGGAGAATATCATTAATTAACTCGCAAGAGACGAATATAAAAAATCGGTCTTACATATCTCCAGCATTCCGAAAATTATTAATTAATTATATAATATTATTCCGTCCATTTAAAACAGGAAATTGGGAAGATATTTAGAGTGTCGGATAACATACTTATCTGTATTTATAGTGCCGGATAACATACTTTTCTGTATTTTAGTTGCGACACTTTGCATTATTGTTTCAAATTCTACCTTTCATCAATCCGTGATCGATAAGCAAGAAACACAAAACACGTCTGTAAAGATGCTCAGAATCTCCTTTGGATGTGCAAGGGGTTATGGAGATTTTATTACCCATCGCTTACAGCTGCATTATAAATTTATGACTATGCCTATATATACATACCCAACCCCGTCAAACGATTTCACTTGAGTGCACTGCTTATACATATAGCATTTTGCTGTACCGATCATGAAATATCAACCATCATCATTTAAGCTGGAAATGTGTCACTCTTAGAAGAGCATCTACCACTCTAGCTATGTGTCTAACTAACAACTTACTGATCATGACTATACTATGCTCTATACACATCCGAATATTAGAAGAGTAATGATTAAATGCACTGCCTACGCGTATAACCTTTTGAAGCACCGTTCATAAAATATCAACTATTTTCTTTAATGGCGGATATGTGACCCCCTAGATACAGAAACAACCACAATACTAGAAATGTATCCAAAAGAAGGACACGAATAAATTATTTTAGTGATACAGGTATTTTCCTTATTACATAAAGTTCAGTGACGTCAATACTATTTTCCAGTGACTTTCATTTTGTATAGAAGTCAAAAAGAAATGTTTCAGGTTACAGAAATCCATGCTACGGTTAGATTTGGGGGAACACAACGTTTCCGTAAGGCAGAGGATGCCTGCATACGGATTGACATTCACATATGCGTAGAACATTAAGTCATGTCACCATTCTGCCATAACACTTCTATTTTGCTTGTATTTTTAATTTTTTTGTCTTACTTTATGAAGAGTCACTCGAATCAGTTCTGAAAGACATGCAACGAGTTATTTGGATTATGTCTAAAGCAGTCGTGTTGCTGTTAGTTTTTGTGCACAATTCTTGTTAATGTTACTTCGTTTCTTGCTTACTTTTACAAATTTTGAAATATTTTCTGCACTTCCCTCTTTACACAATGATTGATTGTTAACTTTGGGTGTCTGTCATCGTGGTCTGGGTAGTCATTTTTGTTTTTCAGTTCTTTCAGTTATTTTCCTTCTTTTTTCTTTTTCATCTAAGCAGATTCGAGGTGTTAACGTTTATGCAGTTACATTCTCGTCAGAGACGTGATCTTGTCATCTGTCACAGACAATCAGTCACAGCACTTGTACTTTTTACAAGATTTATTGTTTTATTATTGATGCTATGTTTTGTTGTTTCTGCGTTACCCTTGCCTCTCACCACACATTTTACTCCTCCTCACCTTATTCCACCTTATTGTTGCTGTTTATTATTATTATTTATTATTATTATTATTATTATTATTATTATTATTATTATTATTATTATTATTATTATTATTATTATTATTATTATTATTATTATTATTATTATTATTATTATTATCATTATTATTATTATTATTATTATTATTATTATTATTATTATTATTATTATTATTATTATTATAGTTGCTGTTGGTGGTGGTGCTGTGTTGTTGTTATCGTCGTCGTTGTTATTATTCCAGTCGGTCCACACAGAAAATGAATTTCATCGTCAGTGTGACAGGAAAAGGTAATCGTGACCAGTTTTCTTTTCTTGTCAACATTATTGCTTCTTCATATTCTTTCATTTCGAAGAAGCCAACGATTATGTTTGTTTTTTGTTAGTTGTTGGAATTTTTTGAATTTCTGTTTATTTTCTGTTTTCTTCGGAACATATTACAATTCTGTGTGTGTTAATTTACAGTTCCGGAGTCCACGCTGCCCATCTTTCCACAATTCGCCAGCAAACAGCGCCAATAACTAAATATTACTTGTATTTATGTGAAAACGTCAAAAAACCTTTAAACATTCTCTTTTAGATTCCAAACAAAACTAATATTAAGAATCGAAGTAAAATATTATTTCATATTTCTAAACCTTTATGCTATGGAAATTCACCAATTAATTGTGTCCATCCACATCTTTGTAAACGCCAGGAAATACATGAATATTCACAGACACACAGACACACAAACACATATATTTACTCATATATTCACACATGCATACATACATACATACATACATACATACATACATACATACATACATACATACATGCATGCATACATACATACATACATACATACATACATAAATACATACATACATAAATACATACATAAATACATACATACATGTATACATACATATATACATATATACATATATATATATATATATATATATATATATATATATTTAAAAATAGGATAAAATCTTTATAAGAATTTATCAAGTAGTCAGCTTGAAAACCTCATAAGGGAAAAAGTTATAATTATTCCCTTTAAATGTATTTATTGATATTAAGGGCATTTATACACATAAATGCCCTTTATATATATATATATATATCTATCTATCTATCTATATATATATATATATATATATATATATATATATATATATATATATATATATATATATATATATATATATACACTCATACACACACATATATCAAGGTTTATGCTCTTGTTACGAATATATAAACTTACTCGATTCACACAGAAAAAAAAAGAACAAGTATGTAGTGTCTATAATATGTTTTGTACGTTCATATTTATCAGTAGGAGAAGGTAAAGATGATGTAGTTTAAGATTTGTTTGTTAACAATTCTGAAGACATCACAAAATTCTCATGCTACCTAAACTATTAAGATTAAACTTAGTCTGTCAGTAAGAAATTTTGTATGACTCAGTCGAAAATCTATTCAGATTCGATTTTACCAATACGATGTAGTGGCTACTACAGTGTTAAATTATTCCGAGACAGAAATCATAAACCTCATATTTTGCGCGGTGATGTTGTATATAATTAGCTAAAAAAATTATTTTTGCTGTTTTTTCTCATATGCTTTTAAATATATTTCCATATTGCTCTGTAATCTTACAAATATCTATATAGTCATAAAACTACGTTTAACATATTTTTAGAGTTCGAGGCTTTGCTAGCGTCAGGAGTCACAACTTTACTTTACTGAGTATTGATGGTCGACATGAGAGAGGAACTTAACAGAAATGGAGGAGTATTTGGTCGTAGGGTGATATTTAAGAGGAATCTGTAGACTTAAAACGCACAATTTGACAAACAGTTTTTTTTACTAGAAAACGTCTTGAGAAAACGTCTTGACCTTTTGGTGAAATACTCCAGATATTGTTAGCAGTACACTTCATCTTTTCTTGAGCCAATCACTTCAGGATTGAGAGGTTTCATTGTGTGGGAAGCATAGAGATGTAAACTGATAAAATCACTTTCGGTCACATCTTCAGCTTTGTTGCTTGCATCTAACTTAAGTATGTTTAGTTTTGAAACAGCGTCGGCATTGAACTTGGTGATCTCCGGGCTGATACATATCTATTTAAATGATTTAGAATCTAACACAGAACTGTTCAACTGTTATAGGACTTAGTATTTTTTCTTATCCATTATTATTTTAGCGTTGCTTCGCTTTGTAACATAAAATATTAACTACACATATAGACTGTGTAACATTGCAACTTTGTTATAAATATTCGCAAATGGTTATTATCAAGCGACAGAAAACAACAACTATCCGCCAATTTCTGTTGTACAATATTTCTAACATCGAAATACTTTCACTGTACATCGTCTTTATGTTTGCCTGAGACTATCTTGACATATTTTTATTGTAGAGATAATGCTGATGTCTACCAGAAAGTCTAGAATTACGTTTCAGAACTTTAAGAGTTTCTTAATGATAATCAGCTGGTTACAGTTTCTGTCGACTTAATATTTTTTTTATTAACTTTCTTTTCAGATCGTCATACATTTCTTCAGTAAACTGCGTAAAAAAATTCTTTCTTTTTTTTTATACAAGAAACCAAGGAATTGTCCAATAAATGCTCGTTGGCTAAATTTATTCGCATTCATTCTCATAAACACTCTCATATATATATGTATATTTGTATGTGATCACGTGACCATCACATGACCGACCAGACTATCAGATGTTGTTACACATCGCTGGTCACAATGCGTTCGCATTGTTTTAGCCTTCGAATGACGCCATCCCGCTGGCTATGCGAGCAGGTAAACAGAAGAAAGAGTGGGAGAAAAAGTGGTGAAGGAGTACAGCAGGGATCACCACCTCCTACCGGAGCCTCGTGGAGCTTTTTTATATATTTGTATGTATATATATATATATATATATATATATATAATATACATATGTGTGCATTTTTGTATATATATATGTGTTTGTGTGTGTATGTACGTATATGTGGATTTGCGCATATGCTATGAAATGTGTGCTAGAATGTGTAGTTAAAAATTCTCTTCATAACAAAGTGATTCGGGCTCGATCTCACTCGGTGACAACTTAGACAAATGTCTTCTATCATAGATGTGGCTCAGTCAAAGCCGAATTCCATTCTAATGTCAGCATTAAAACGGTGGACTGTGTTCACTAGCATGACTAGCAGCGGCTAGAATACGACCGGCCCCACCCTCATGCACATTGTGACACCTGCTAGGTACGGAACGTTTACCATTAGTTCCAGTCCCGTTCAATTCGTTATTGTCATCTCTTTTGCTTGGCATTTTCACTCACAAATGAAGTGCGCTTTTAGGTTACTACCAAACGGTGTTTTTATCGAGACATCATCTCTATCAAGCTATTATCAAGATATCATTATTATTATTATTATTATTATTATTATTATTATTATTATTATTATTATTATTATGATCATCATCATCATCATCATCATCATCATCATCATCATTATTATATTATTATTATTATTATTATTATTATCATTATTATTATTATTATGGCATGGAACTAAATACCGTGCAATATTCCTTCGGTTCAGTCCTTCTAAGTTCACATTCCAAATTTTGTTTTTCCTCTAACAATGATTGATAAAATAGGTCCCAGTCAAGCACAGAGTTAAATGCAATTGACTTGCTTCTCCTATGAAATTACTGGTTTTGTGCGTAAATTGGAAATAATAATGTTAGTTATTACTATTGTTGTTTCTATCGTTGTCGCCATCGCATTTTCTTCATATTATACTCGGTGGGATAAGAGATGCTTTGTACTATTCGTTCCGTTTTCTTACATTCTCATTTCGAATTCAGCCACTGTCAACTCTGCTTTTGAATCATTCCAGGATAGAAAACGTAAAGTACTTGTCAGGTTGTGTGGTCCATTTTATCAGCCAACGTCTCACCCAAAGTTTCAGATCTTGTACCTATGTTAAAAACATTTATGAATTTCACTACATATATATGTGTGTGTGTGTGTATGTGCATGCGAGCGTGTGTGTATGTGTGTGTACGTGTACGCGTGTGTGTGTGTGCGTGTGTGCGTGTGTATGCTTGTATATGTGATTGAGTACTTCCTAGCTTATCTTTATACATACATTGATACATAGAAACATAAATTAAGATGTCGGTCAAATGATATTTTCTCTTGAGATTTGTTATACTTAAACTACAATACCGTAGAAAATCGGTTAATTAGAACCATTGCAAATTATAATTGTGTTATATTAAGAGGAGTTACATAATATACATTTAGGTCTTATATATGTTTTAACAATTGCATTTCGAGATATGTTAAGTGTAACTTGGTGAAACAAGTATCTTAATGTTCATAATTAGTAATATTACCAGTAGGTGGGAAGCGCGTAACTAAATATTGCATCATGCTCGTTTGGATAATAAATTTAGAGGAAATGCACTGATAATAGGTTGGTTGATACTCAACGGAATACATAACTCGTACCTGTGTTGCAGACTCCACATTTGGACAAAGGTTAGAATGGTGATTAGAACACAGAAAGGACCTAAATCATATATCTGACATTTCGTCCATCAACCTGACAGCAACAGTAGCTGTAATATATTTTACTTTCATCTTTCATACATACGACTTTTTACAAAGGTGATACAAAATAATATGAGGATGAAT
>NC_042997.1:105493143-105555643 GCF_006345805.1 Octopus sinensis | reverse complement strand
AGCAGCAGCAGCAGCAGCAGCAGCAGCAGCAGCAGCAGTAGTAGTAATAATATTAATATTGAAATGTATGAAGAAGGCCAGCGTCATCAACGCTGAAAATTGTGTAACTAAAGAAATCTTTAAACAAATTTGAGCATAAAAAAGAAACAGCTTGGAAGGAAAAGAAATTGTACGGTGAGTTTGCTAGAGATATGAACACCAAGACAGATGCAGAGGATCAGTGGCTATGAATGAGGAGGAGTGACCTTTAGATAGAGACAGAAGCACTCATATGCGCAACTCAAGATCAAGCGTTACGGACTAACTGTACGAAGTGCAGAATAGAGAACACTATCGATAGCGAAAAATCCAGAATGTGTGGCGAGAGTGGTGAAACGGTATGGCACATCAGTTAGCGAATGTCCAAAATGGCACAACGCAAATACAAAAGACGCCATGACAATGTGGCAAGAATGGTCCATTGGGAGGTCTGTGGAAATCACGACATATCATTAATGCATATCTACTTCTCTCTCCATTATCGTCTCTATATACATGCATATATGATATATAAAATCAACCCTCTTCCTAGCATTATGTGTATGTGTATCCCTCTCTGTCTGTCTGTCTGTCTGTCTGTCTGTCTCTCTCTCTCTCTCTCTCTCTCTCTCTCTCTCTCTCTCTCTCTCGCTATATATGTATCCTATGCAGAGGTAGGACGCTAATCTTATTCACTAAAATCTTCCTATCATGCTTGTATTAATTCAGTGAGTCATCAAACTTTAGAACCAAATATATCCTTGCACCCATAAACACAATCTACTACTATCTACCTACCTTACGAACATTCAAGAAAAGGAAAGCCATGCACACACACACACACACACACACACACACACACACACACACCACACATACACAGACACAGACACAGACACACACACACACACACACACACACACACAGAGGAAAAGGAAAATGACCATCTATTTAAAGACTGGAAATATTTACAAAGCATTTTGTGTAATTTTTTCTTCAACGTCATTGTTTTTCCTCTTAATTAGTATCCACCTTCGTTTTACTCTTAGTTGAAAAAGTCGAAAAGACAGAAACCTGTACTAACCATTACAAAATGTATTTCATGATAAAATTATTTTAGCACTTTCTACCTTGTCTTCAATATTCTACACACATGAACACACGCACGCGCACACATACATACGTATATATATATATGCATATACGCACAAAGATATCTATACACGGACAGGTTGACCATATATCAGGTCATCCCATAAGTTCTGTTCGAATTTTGAATAAATAAAACAACTGATCAACTGTTATATTTAATTGAAATTTAGTCATCAATGTATTTTCCTGATCACCTATGACTTCCTTCCATGTATTTACAAGCTTTTTAATCCCATCAATGTAAAGCTCTTTTGGTTTCAAAGCGAAGAACTCTGAAATGTCAGTTTCGACCTCCTCCTGGCTTGCGAAAGTTATGTCCCTCAAATCATTCTGTAAACTACGAAACTAATGATAGTATGAAGGAGCAAGGTTGGGAGAATAAGGTGGATGAGGAATTTTTCCCACCATTTTCTCCTCAATCTTCTGTGATATGATTTTTCCAGTGTGGGGTCACGCATTTTCCTGATGAAACATTTCCCCTTTTCGATTCACTAAAGTGGGTCCTTTTTCTTCAAAGCTTGGTCCAAATGCTCTAATTGCTGGCAGTAGACTTGAGCATTGATTGTTGCATTAGGTGGTAACCATTCAAAGTGAATTACTCCTTTGCAATTCCAACCTTTTTCCCCATGAAATTTCCTTCTCGGTTGTGGTTGAGCCTTTTCTCTTTTACCAAGCCACTGTTTACGACGTTTAACATTTCGATAGAAGATCCATTTTTCGTCACCAGTCACAAGTCTATCCAAAAAGGGTGAAATGGGTTCGCGAGAATGGAGAGAAGTGCAGATGTCAACTCGGGATTTGCGGTTGCTTTCGGACAATTCATGAGACACCCATTTTCCAAGTTTAGGAACATTTCGAAGTTGTTGAAGATGACGATGAACAGTTGTATGATTTGAACTAAGCTTTATTGCTAATTCCTCAAATGACAATGCAGGATTTTCTTCAAGTAATGCCCGAAGGAGCTTATCATCAAACTCAACTGGACGTCCTGCTCGATCTTCATCTTTAAGGCTGAAATCTCCACTTCTGAATTTTGCAAACCATCTTCTGCAATTTCTTTCATTCAAGTATTCTTTCCCATAAACTAAGCGTATGTTTCGAGTCGCTTCGGCTGCAGGGTTTCCTTTTTTTGTACTCATAAATCATTATGTATCTCAAATGGTCTTTTGATACTTCCATGTTAGAAAGGGTTTTAATCAAACAAATTTTAGTCCTATTATTCTGTAAAATAATATTTAATTAGTTTAAATGTACACAAATGCATAAAAATAATTTTTAATTCCATTAGACATTCTAAAATACTATTAAATTTCATTCAATTTTATAAAAGGTAAAATCGGACAGAACTTATGGGATGACCTTATATATATATATATATATGATATATATATACATACACACACACATACAGCCCATAGATAAATGCATATCTACTTTCCCCTCCTTCATTTTCTCCATATATGAACTTATATACATTATATACATCTCTCTCTTTGTGCGCGTATGTTTATATGTATATGCATACATACATAGAAAAGGTGAGAGAAACTGATAGGTTTTTTGTAATGATTCGTGCGGATGAATATTTTCTTCTCCATAGCCAATTAACCTACAAGGATATACGAGCAAATATGAATATAAATTCCTGTTTCTTCTAAAGAATCGTTTGTCTGCATCTACCACCTTATTTACATTTGGTTTTGCCTTCATAGATGTTGTTAAAATAACTCTGTGACTATTTATATTATCTTCCCTCTATACAAATTTGCAAAATTTACTCAAAATTCTATTCATAATGTCTGATACTTTTTACGTTTGCTATGCAACATACTACTATTTTCTAGTCATATTGAAGTTTATAAACTTCTCTTCTCGTTCTTAACGCCAGTATTATATTTGGTTAATTCTTTGAATCTCAGTAATAAATTTTCTTTTCATAAATGCGTCCTATCTCACAGAAGTACATTGACTTACAGACATATTGGTTTTCATATTATTTTATATTGCTTTATCCTAGCTTAGAAGCATTTAGATTCGGTATTACCCGAGTGGGAGAAAAATACGTTTTATTATGCACAAACAGAATTTCGTCAGAAAATATTTGTTCAATAAAACCCGAAGTAGCGTAGCACAAAGAAACGGATGTATGTATTTATTTCGTTTCTTCTTTGAGAAATTATTTTCTAGACTTGGATAATTCTTTTATTCTTTTACTTCTCCATGCTGCGTACCGCTTTAATCGCTGAAATACGCAGAAGTGCAAATTTTTGTGAAGCCATTCTTTAATTTTGTGTAATCAACGCTTGATAACCAGCGTTGGTTTGTTTTCATCTGCGTAAATGTGTGGTTCGAAGGACACAAAAATAAAGTCACCCACTCAAAAATACATGCGTTCACACATACCTACATGCATACACATATATGCATATATATACATAGATATACACGTGTATATATATATACATATATATATATATATATATATAATATATATATATATATATATATATATATATATCAGGGGCTTCCATACAATTATTAAATGCATCACAAATCATTGATCGTTCCGATGCTATATTATAAGACATTTGCACTAGGTGTCACACAGTGCAACTGAACCGGAAACTGTGTTTGCAGAGTTAACTTCTTAAGCACACTGCCATGCTTATGCCTATAGGAAAAACTAGTAATTTGCGTGGGGGTGAGTTAATCTCCTAACTGACTGTTTCACAGGTACTTGACTACTCGTCAGAGAAAACATTTCGAGGTTCATTTTAATTTCTTCTGCATGTGTAAAACCTGCCTTTTAAAACCTCCAGTACGTTTATCGTAAAAACATTAATATGTAGTATATTTATGAGTAGACGAAATGTGTATTGTCGGAGCTAGTGAAAAATGTCACGCGATACTTATTCCGATTTTTAATATTCTGCGTCCAAACATCACCAAGATCAACTTAACCTTTCATCATTCCCAGATCAATAAATTAATGTAATAGTCTCGTATTTCGGTAGATGCAAAGATTAATTGTCCCCCTCCGTGTGCTGACCTTGTGCATAAATCATATGTTATTGTGTCGTATTCTAGGGGCGGTATATATATATATACTAAGGCGTTGAGCTGGCAGAATCGTTAGCACGCCGGGAAAAAATGCTTAGCGGTATTTCTTCTGCCGCTACGTTCTGAGTTCAAATTCCGCTGAGGTCGACTTTGCCTTTCATCCTTTCGGGGTCAAATAAATAAGTATCAGTTACGCACTGGGGTCGATATAATCGACTTAAGACGTTGTCTGTCCTCTCTGTGTTTAGCCCCTTGTGAGTAGTAAAGAATAGGTATATATATATATATATATATATATATAGTAGGTATATATATATATATATATATATATATATACTTGTTATATAATAGGTATATATATATATATATACTTCTTATGAGGTTGCACAGACTGCCTACCACACACGTTTTATTGTGTGTTGTAAGTTTGAATCTCGATAATGTCAATATTGCTCCATTCTTCCTAGCTTTATACATTAGCACTACTAGGGGACTAGAGTTGTTTAAATATAGAATTAAAATTTACGTTACAAATCATTGTTTAATATAATAATGAGCACCGGATATAGCTAACACAGTAGTGTGTGTTTGGTGTATACGTGTGTGCGTTAATAAACAAACACACACACATACAGACACACACACATACATATTTCAGGTAATCGTACATCGGTACGGAAAAAATTCCCAAGCTTCTGCGCCAGTAAACTACTGAAACACTCTGAAATCTTCGTATTGGAGCTTCCGACTCGAATGCCAAGCAGCACAGCATGTTGTTTCCAAATTTCAGGCAGAGAAAATTGTGTCATGGTGCTGTTTTACTCACACAGGGTGCCCAACTGACCTTACTATACTGTGTAGTCAACAAAATCAAAAACAAACAATGCAAATACGCAAAATTAACAATATAAAATGGCGACAATTTACGCATCGTTCCCTGTGTATATAATACATATATACATACATACATATATATATATACATATATATATATATGCATAAATACAATATATATATGTATATATATATATATCTACATACCCATACATGCAATATATATGTGCATGATTGTGTTTATGTGTGTATATATATATATACACAAACACAATCATGCACATATATATACATATATGTATAGACACAGATATATGTAAGGATGTGCGGTACATACATCTATATCTGCAGGTGATCAGTACAGATATATATGTGTGCCTAAATACACATTCACACACACAGACACACGCACACACACACACATACACGCACGCACACATACACACACACACACACACTCCCTTTCTGTCTGTCTCTCTCACGCACACACACACATACATATACATCTATATGCGTAAATGTATATAAACAACGATGTATACGTGTGAATGTTTGAACATACACCGATACATATTCATGAATGCAGATTTTTCGCACGTATCCATAATCTTGCTTTGGTGATATATTGTGTTCATTATCTTAGTCCTAATCTCTCAGCTCCCTCAAACTATCTTGTTCCAAATACACATTCTAGGAAAGAGTAATTATCGGATTCACATACCGGTTACATTTGTATTACTGGCGGGTGCTTCTTTATAACTTACTGCTCCTATACGCATATATAGCTTATAAAGGAATAGTTTTCACAAAGGTGACTTACTCTCGATGCTGTCTGTGAAGACGGTATCTTCAATAACGCAACAACAACCAATTAGTTTCTGGTTGGTTTTTATCTCTGATACTGTTATATATATATGTATATATATTATTATATGTATATATACTTATATATATATATATATATGTATATATATATATATATATAGATAGATATATAGATATATGAATATATATCTGTATATATATGTATACATATAAATATAGATAGATAGACAGAGAGATTAGGCCCATATATATTGTAAATATTTATATATATATATATATTTATGTTGTATATATATGTATTATATGTATATATATGTAATATATATATACATATATATAGATATACACACACATAATATATATACATATATATATATTATACATATATGTATATATATATATATATATATATATATATATATATATATATATATATTATATATATATATATATATATATATATATATATTATATGTATGTATTTATGTAATATATGCGTGTCTCGTAGCCTACTCTTTGTCATGCTTTTGTGTATTGTGTACAAAGCATAATACAGAACCGGTGTGAAATATCAGATTATTCACATATATCATGGAAGTATTGATAGATCACCAAGTTCTCTTTAGAAGTAATTCCACTTTCCGAAATTATTCTTGGAACATGAGAAACTGTTTCATCGACTTTATGTCATGGACGACAGAATAATCTGTTCCTGGAGATTTTCTTTAATCATTGTCTTTTATATTAGCATCCAATTGTTGTTAGCATAATGTTTGCTTCAATTCCCTTGATATAGAAATCTCATGATAATACCACCAGTTTCTTTGCCTACAAGAATTTGATAAGCCACTTTCTTATTTTATATTTGACACTTGTTAAGCCTATAGGCGTTACACGTAAACGGTCATATAGCGTTTCTGCTAGCTTTGGCTTTTAGATTTGCAGGTAGCTTTGCTGTGGAATTTGCCGCTTTGGACATCAAACAGTCACATATCTTCGCACTTCATACTTTATCTAAATGTCTTCATCAATGAGAACTGTTGAATTTTGAAAACATTCAATAGCTGTATATACTCATATATGTGCATTTTAATACGTATATGTATGCATACACTCACATACATTATAGATACAGACACACATACACAACTCATATACTCATATATATATATATATATATATATATATATATAATATATATATATATGTGTGTGTGTGTGTGAGTATACATATATATATATATGCATATATGTACGGACACACTATATATACAATATATAGATATATATATATATATGTACTATATATAATTTTACATATATGTATCTACATATATATATATATATATGTGTTTGTGTGTATATATATATATATTTCTATACATATGTATTTAAATACACATGCAGATTATTATACACACTCTCACACACATACTCACACAAACACGTGGACATACCTACAAAGTCAGAAAACAACACAGCTCCCATGACTTTCGGAAACACTTTTTCACGCTCAGAGTTGCTGCAGCATGGAATAAACTGCCTGCGTCAGTTGTTGACTGCCATGACACTGCATCCTTTAAGGCCCTCATGCTTTCCGAAATCCGCCGAAACTACACATGATTATATATACACTTTAGATGAGTTGTAGTGCACCTGAGCACTGTACACAATTATTATTATTATTATTAAATATACATGCATTTACATGAATATATACAGCTGCATGCGGATTTATGGTGGCATATATACAGCTAACTGCGGATGTATGCTGACATATATACATCTACATCATACAGAAATATGTGTGGATATATTTGTGTTTTAGGCTATGTGATGGTACCCACAGATGCACACACCTGTGTATGCTGTGTGTGTTTCGCTATCGTCACTAAACATTAAAAATTGTCACTAATCATAAAAGAACTCTTATTCATATTTCAATTATTCCCATACAAGTTATGTTACCAAAATAAGTTTTGTCACTTGATATAAAGAACAATTAAGTGAAAATAATTGTCAATATTTTAATTACAATAATGATGACATAATTGAAACGTCGTGTACATTGAAATTTGATGTTCGAACTATTTATTTATAATGTCAGTCTTAAGTAAAACGTAGTTAAGTTTCAGAAAATATATAGAAAACATGCAATTTCAACAAGCATTACCAAAAAGTCTGTATATCCGTTTCCTCTGGCTTTATGAAAAGTGGAGCAGGTTAAACATTCATTATTGTCTCAATTTTTTGCTTTTTTTAACTCACAGATACACACACTCAGACTTACACACACACACATGCACGCACACATATATATACACACACACACACCCACACACCCTCATAGTGTCTGTGAATAAAGATTTAGAAAGTTGTTTATTCTATAAATTACCATCATTACGGATAGAAACCATTTCTCAGTGAAGGAACGCTGGCATTAAAGATTTAAAGAAATCTCTTAATCTCACCCTTTCTGCCAATCCCATCCCTACTGAGAAGGTTAAACTATATACTGCAAAGATTCGCTGTAATTAATACGATTTTGTTTGCCTTTTCCATCTCGCTTGGATGTTGTCATCAAGCACTATTAACTTAGCCTGGCTTAAAGTTCTCTCTCCTTTCATTACCTCAAAATTCGCCTGCTGTTTCTGCCGCTACCTCAACTCCTTAGAAATAACTAAACTCTTTTAATCAATAAAACACTTACAATCTGTTCCCTTAATTTCTCATTTGTATCGATACTACAATGTCTACTTAATTTAGTACTGCAAGGGCTTTCAACCCAGATTCTCGCCGTTCAAGAATTTGGACCTGGAGATCTCCATTTCCAGCGACTTCGCGGGCTACCTCCCAGTGGTTTCGGGCGTCAACGAAGAGCCCTCGACTACAACAAGACGACCAAAGTTATTTTTTTCCAAGGTCTGGGGTCCCCCGCCTCTAAGCCCTAGACCATCACCTAATCACCCTTAGCCGTCTAGTTGCTTAACAGCAACAACAACCCAGATTATCCAGCGACATAAAATTCTCTTCAGCTGTTCTCTTCCATTACATATCAGAACGCATATGTTAAACCCGAATATCAACAGTACTGATCTTGCTTGATTGGAAGGGCAAGCAAAGCATATGTTTAATTCTTTCGACTAACTTATTTAAATCTTTTTAATGTTCATTTAAATACATTGGCGAAGTGACAGATGAATTATAACGCCTGAAAAGATGTTTTGCAGTCTTTCTAGTCTTTTCATTTTGAGTTAAAATCCTGCCATAGTTAGCTATGACTTTAACTTTAATTCTGATAATTGTTCCGTCGGAATTTTTTGATGAATTGCTAAGTTACGAGAATGTAAGCAAGAAAGTTCTCACGCGATTTTTGTGGGACAAACACAAACGCACATTCACAAACACAAATTCACGCACATACACACACAGTCACGCACACATACACACACACACACGCATACACGAGGGGCTCCACACAGTTCCCGTCAACAAACAAATAAATCACAAGCAATCGGTCGGCCGGGTGCTATCGTAGAAGACACATCCCCAAGGTGCCGCGCAGTGTGATTGAATCTGAATCCACGTGGCTGCTAAGCGAGCTTCTTATTGGACAGCCATTTCAGGGCCAGTATGCTGTTCCTTTATTTTTTGATATTGTTACATATGCGAATTGAAGACTACTGTCTTCAGCAGGTCGACCGAAATGGTACTTGAAACCTCGTTAATTCTTTACTCAGTTTCCAGCGACTCATGCGAATGCTTCAAGTGGACGTTCTATATCGTAGGCGTCAGCGATGACTGATGATGTGAATATCGTTAAAATGAATTTTTTTTTTTCATAATTTATCAGGATCTATATAATAGATTTCCATTAACTGTCTTATCTCTTCTTAATACCTACTAACTTTTTCAAATACGTACACTTAAATGAGAAAGTTTCCTTTTAAGTTTGGTGACATAAAAACATAAATAATAATCTACGATGCACTAAAATGTGGGTTCTTGCATGTTTCGTGATGTTTCAAATATTGTACGAATTGTGCGATGTCATAGAAGACAATTTCACATTCAAGTGATATCATTTTAGTATCATTTTAGTAGAGTACATATCAATTTGAACAAGGAAATGTTTAACAGTGACTTCGAAGCTTCCGTTTGCTTACCTTCATCAGTTACTAATTAATGAAGACGAGCAATTCAAAAGCCCCTAACAATGTTTTTCTTGTGATAATTTACCAACATACATACATACATACATACATACATACATACATACATACATACATACATACATACATACAGACATACATACATATATACATACATATATATAGTTGGAATTTAAAAAAAAAACAAAAGACGAAGGAAAGAGAATAAAAGTGCACATCGTAATTATTAAGATAAGACTTACTTGGAAAAGGATGCGTGGTATTCGATCATATCATAATATAAATAATATATATATATATAATATATATATATATTATATATATATATATATATGTATAATGCAAGTTATTTATATGTATATGTATGTGTATCTCTCTCTCTCCTCTCTCTCTCTCTCTCTCTCTCTCTATATATATATATATTATATATATATATATATATATATATTATATATATATATACAGGGTGGCCCAAAAGTAGGTTTGCAGTTATTCAACCATTATTCTATGCCGATTACTTAATCGTACGATAGAAATTTAAATGTAATATGTTTTAAAAGAAATTGAAAGTCCCTACGTGATAACTGTAAACCTACTTTTGGGCCACCCTGTACTACCACTACTACTTTAATCAAACCTTTAAAGTCAGAAACTAAGCACTTACACTACCAAATAGCCATCTACAGTTTTGTGCTAATAAAGAACACTTCACTAGCAATTGATATTTGTTGTACATCGAAAGGAAATATAAATCTTGATGAAACGTAAAACCGAAACCATGATTTACAAACGAAGGTACTTACTTCGGGTTCGACACAACATTGACACTCTAGCCATAAGAAATTACAATGAATCTATATCAGCCCTTTCGAAATGTGCAATCGACGATGCTAATCTTCACAAACGTCACATAAAATAATTAAATAAATAAATGAATAACATATCAACCTCATCAATATCACAAAAATATCTCTATCCCCATTCTCTACAAAACCTTTGATAGCATAGAAGATTGCTTACCCTCTTCGGAATATCAAATGGTATGTATAAATATATGTAAGTAGTTCGAATTTTAGAACATTATTTTTGGCGCTCGTGTGTCGAAATTTTGAGGAGGTATTCCATGATGAATCACGCATTTTCACTGAGGTCATAACAAATGTGGAAGCTTGTTAAGGGTGTAGGAAATAAACATTTAGTGAAGTTACTGAGACTCTGACAGAACGAAAACACATGTATAACATCTTAGAAATTAAATAAATCACTCACAACGTGTGTAAAACGAAGTTGTAACATTAAATATATTTAGAAAGATAAAATATTAGCCACATATCTATAAACAGATGTGATGCTTTCAAAATCTCCTCGAGACAATTTTATAAACATTGGCAACCTCCTAACTGTATCTACTCACTAAATGTAAAAGTATTAAAAAACACAAAAATCACTCACATTCATATATATATATATTTATATTCGTATGTATGCTTGTGTGAGTTCGTGCGTTTGTCTTCATTTGTATGGGAAATATGAACCGCAAGAACTCAATAGAGTACATCTCAACTTGTCTATGTAAATAATAACTCCATGAGAGTGCTCAACGAATAATGATATTTAGTTATAAATTACACGGGGTTGCGACATAAATATACACCGAATGAACGAAACGAAAGCAAAAATGTCTGAAACACCATACAATACAAGCTATATGTTCTGCATTAAACTCAGTAATTTTTCACGATAAACTTTTGCTTCTGTCCACGCCAGTCTCTAATTCAGACAATATCGAAAAGATAAAGTTCTCCAGAATTCATGAACTCGTAGCAGTTGGTCACGTGGTTAGGACAAATAAAAGGGCGCGGTGGACGTCAAACTGAATGTTTTTTTTGTCTATTTACTAGCCGTCTTTCGTGGTAGTGAATACCGTAAAACGTACTCAAAATGCACGCATGCGTGCACACACATTCACGCGCGTGCATACACACATTTTCGTACATATATTGATTCATAAAGACTCACACAATTCATATATAAATATACATATGCAAATACATTTTATATAATTTAATATCATTTAATTAATTTCATATAATTTATGTTTCTAGAAATTTCACAAATCAAAAGCATTTTTCAAAATTTTCTGCCAGTCTCTCTCCCCACCTCTCTCTTTCTCTCTCATTGTTTCTCTCTCTCTCTCTCTTTAGTTCTGTCTTTATCTCTCTATCTTCGCCTCTGTCCTGTCTGTCTTTCCGCAAATCTATAACATAACCCGTTGTTGCACATGGAAATCAATTGACTGTAAGGCGTCTGTCAAATGGGCTTCTTGAGTTATGGGAAGCCCTACAAATCAAGTTGTAGTCGAAGCGACTCACTCCTCTCCACAAATTGCTGGCCATGTGCCAAAATTCGAAACCAAATATTTCTATGGATTTTGCTTTCTTTTAAGGTGGTAAGCTGGCACAGTCGTTAGCATGCCGAGCAAAATGCTAAGTGGACTTTCGTTCGTCTGTATGTTCTGCGTTCAAATTCCGCTGAGCTCAACAGATCAAATTTGACTTCCATACTCTCAGAGTCGATACAGTAGTTGAGCACGGGGGTCGATGTAATCGATTGACTCCAACTCCGAAATTGCTGACCTTTTGCCAAAAGTTGAAACCGATATTCCTATACATTTTTAGTCACCAGTATAATATACAGATATAAATATCTTGTCTTTATATAGAATAATTTCGATGATAGTACAATTGGGGATTATGCAGACCAGTCTCGAATTTGTGTTGAAACACTTTAACTGGATATTATACTCAGTTTCGGCTGAATTCTAAATATATATTCTGTAGTACAATACTGTATAGAAACACAGTGCTGGTAACGCACCAGAAGTGAGCATCTGCCAAAACACCGTCTGCGAGCTGAGTACGATGGGCCTATCAGCTGAACAATATTGTTGCTCACTTCGCTGCTTCAATTTGGCCAGGAAGAGAAAAATTTTCCTCTGTCTAGTGACTGTGGGGAAAGAACTTTTGTTGCACGAAACTGAAGACAGGCTATTTCTTTATCGACCAACACATCTTTCTCAAGTTTCACATAGGAATGAGATGAAAGTTGAGAGGAAATCCTCTCTATTCCAGTAAATTCACTGAAAGCTGGGGAGGAGAAACGAATAATTGTACATGTAAACGGGCTTGCTATGAACATGACACATATGAGAGAACCTGTGTCCTTACTGGCGAGGTAATCCTATTTGTATTTAGTTTCTATGATTGAACCAAACTTGTTTTTATTATTCTTTCTTTACAGGTCGCTCACTTCACTGCCTCAGTTTGCCCGTAAAGAAAAGAAATATACTGAACTCCCTGCTATGTTTTATGCTGCTATTTACTTTGTACTAGCTCTTTCCATTCTGAGTTCGAATACTGTCGTACTGAACTTTGGCTTTCATACTTTGTGGTTCAATGAAATAAAGTACCAATTATTTATTGGTGTAGATGGTATCCAGTTCCACTATTATTCCTCTATTCCAAGTTACTAACTATGTACTTAAATTAGAAATCAGGATTAATTATTATCGTTATTTCGTTATTAGTAAAATGTATTAGTAGGAGTGGTAGTGCTGCCGGTCGAAGTATTAGCAGTAATAGTAGCAGTAGTTAAACTGTTTTCCCATCCTTCTGCTTGATATATATATATATATATATATATATATATATATATATATATATATATATATATGCGTGTGTGTGTGTGTGTGTGTGGTGTGTGTGTGTGTATGTATATATATGCAGAGACGATTCTTTTAGTCGTTAATTATTATTGTTGTTATTGCTATTCTATTATTATTATTATTATTATTATTATTATTATTATTATTATTAATTTATTTATTTATATTCATTTTCCTTTAAGTGTGAGATTAAGATAAAGCACGTGCGGCTGGTAGGATGGCAGGGCTAAAAAGCACGTGTGAATGGTAGGATGGCAAGGTAAAAAAAAATTAAAAAAGGAAATGAAAAGACGCCTTTACTATCAGAGGCTTTTGAGGCTTGCTAAGATTTCCGTACACAATCAGAAGAAAAACTATGACTCTTACCTCGAATCTCTATATATCTTACCCCTTGTACTACTCTCATGAGGACATGTGATTATATCAAAAACTCACATAGATTATCAACGTTATTTCTTTTTGACTTTAGGCTTGTATCTTATTGCCACATTCCTCCATATTTTCGATGGAACGTTAAGCTCCATGTAGCAGTGATCCCTCTCAAAACATGAATTATTAATGAGGTTTTCGTCACTAAGCAAATGCAGAAAGAAAAAAGAATCAACAAAATTTTCACGAGTTCTTCGAGAAAAATATATATCTAGAATGAATATATATCTGAATGAAGACATAAGCTTCTCAAATGTTCAGACTGTACGCCGTATTGATGTTATGTTGGTATATTACGGTATCATCATCGTCTTAAATTTAAATCTATCTGCACGAAAATGAAGAACGAGGTAACGGTATGGTTGCGACAAATAGATATATAAATATATTTTTTACTACAATAGCAGGAGCTAAAAACAACAACAACAACAACAAGAATAGCAATAAGAATGATCTAAAACATTATCATCGGCAATCATACGGTCTGACAAATTTTATCCATGGCACTTTCGGGCAAGTATCTCCTACTATAGCCTCGGGCCGGCTAATTCCTTGCAATTGGACTTGGTGGACAGAAGCTGAGAGAAGCCCGTTTTGTGTGTGTGTGTTTGTCTTCCATCATCGCTCGACAACCGCTGTAGGTATATCTATGTCCCCGTGTGCTAGCGGTTCGGCTAAAAGAATCGCTAGAATAAGTACCTGCCTTAAAAAAAAAAAACAGAATTAGTAATGCGATCGATTCATTTGACTAAAAAACAAATTTAAGGCAGTGCCCCTGCATGACCGCAGTCTAATGACTGAAACAAGTAAAAGATTGAAGATAAAATACAGTTTGAAACTAAACAACAAAATATCTCTTGCAAGATCAATTATATAAGTGCGTTCTCTCAAGGAAACATGCGTGATATTGACGAATGGAGCATCTTTGACAATAGCTGTACTCTATCAGGAATGGCCAAGGGTTAAAGAACAACGGCAGCAATAATAAGCCTATTACAAGTGATAGATGCCGCAACAGCAGCCCTGTTTCTGTTTTTTTTATGTAAAAGTCAAATAAAAATTAACATAGGAAATAAAATTTTGTCGTTGGGGACCTGTGCACTTGAAAGTGTACATTAATCCTGTTTGGTGAGATTCACGTGTAGAAGAGAAAAGATAAGTAGTAGTAGTAGTAGTAGTAGTAGTAGTAGTAGTGGGGGATGGGGAGGAGGAAAAGAAAGAGTAGCAAGAGAAGGATGACGTGGAGGAGGGTGCGCTCACGAACGCAATTAAAAAAAGTAACATACGTAAATGAAATTAATTTACTTAAATTAAAAGACGCGTATGCCCATAAATCCAACCACACGCTTACACATACACACACTATATATAAGAATCTATCTCTGTATCTATGAGTGCGTGTGTATATATATATATATATATATATATACATATATATATATATATATATTATATATATATATATATAGATAGATGTATATATATATATATATATATATGTATATATATATATATATGTATGTATATATATATATATATGTATATATATATGTATATATATATAGATGTATATATATATATGTATATATATATAGATGTATATATATATATGTATATATATATATATAAAGAGAGAGAGAGAGAGAAAGAGATGGATAGATAGATAGACATGGGTGATGTCCGTGCATTCTTATCTTTATGTATGTGTCTAAATATATTCGCGTGTATGTGTTGGTGTAAGTATATTTGTGTATAGATACATATGTATAATATATGCATACAAATATACACACAGACACACATATATATATATGTATATACATATGTGTGTGTGTGTATCCATATGTATACACATACATTTTATATATATATAAATATATATATATATATATATACATATATATACATATATATACATATATATATACATATATATACATGCACACCCTTATACACGAAGAAGAAATATAATAAAACATATATAATATATGCGTAATTGTAGATGTGTGTGTATGTGTGCGAGAGGGTGATTGAAATCATGGCGCCTTGCAAAATAATCAGCTGTCTACAAAAAACTGAAAAGGTTCAGATGTACATTAAGAATGTGTGTAATTCTTCCAGGTGCAGGATTAAACTACTTGAATTAAACTTCAAGTGGGATTAGAGGCGACCAACACTTACAGTCGTTACAAGCCATAGAAACGTGCCGGCCATAAATGCTGTTATTATCCACAAATGGTATCACATGTTATACAAATCAGCCATCATTTCTCGAATCCATCTACCCTCATCTTTTCCCACTTTCTTTTCATTTCATATCAATTCTGTCTTTCCTTATATTTAACCGTGTTCTTTCTTTCTTTTTCCTTTCTTCCTCTCTCTTTCTTTCTTTCTTTCTTTCTTTCTTTCTTTCTTTCTTTCTTTCTTTCTTTCTTGCTTCCTTCTTTCTTTCTTTCTTCTTTCTTTCTTTCTATCTGACTGTGTGCTTTTATTTTCCTCTTCCTTTCTGTCCTTTTCTTTTTTTTTCTACGCGGCTTGCTTACTTTGCTTGCTTCGTTTGCTTGCTCTGCTTGCTTCTTTCAGTTCATAATATCTATCTATCTGTTTGTCCGTCTGTCTGTCTGTCTTTCCGTCTGTCTGTCTGTCTGTCTGTCTGCCTATCCATTTATCTATCTATCTATCTATCTATCTATCTATCTATCTATCTATCTATCTATCTATCTATCTATCTATCTATCTATCTATCTATCTATCTATCTATCTATCTTTCCATCCATCCATCTATCTATCCATCTATTCTGTCTTCAATTTGTTTCTGGTTTCAGTTCTTTACCTTAACTATTCCCTTTTTAAATATTCTACGGGCCCTAACTCGCTGAACTTGGGGACCACTTGAATTTTAATACAGATTGCTCCAAGTGTCTACAGCTATCCTTTTGTTTTCAGACAATCAGACTGTTATTTCCGTAATGACACGAATTATCGAGAATTATTGATCCTTAATTTTTATCTTTGTGTTGTTTAGAGACGGAATCAGTTGCTTCCAAGCGATAGGTGAAGCCATCTAGAAACGGAGAGAGATTTTAACGTACGATATTTTGCTACATTATTTACATTATTTATATTTGACGGATATTTGTTCTTATCTTCTTTGTAGTTAACACAACTTTTCTGCTGATATACTCTCCAGCCTTCATCTGGTGTCTTAGGAATGAGAACCCAGGTTTGAAATTTCCCCAAGACACCTGATGAAAACTGGAGGGTATATCAGCCGAAACGTTGAGCTAACAACAAACAAGATGGGGACAAATATCCGTCAAATATAAATAATGTAAATAATGTACATAATTCCTCGTCTTTTAAATATAGAACTGTTATTTTGCTATGTAATATATCCTTTTTCGTATTTGTGGTTCAAATACATACTACTGTCCATACAGAGTTATTTTTCTTAGCTCATTATTTTTCCATCATGTATGCAAATTACCTATGCCTTAAATTCGTCCCACTCATATTTGATTATATCTATGTGTCTCGGCCACAGAAGATAAGATAGATAAATGTCTCCGAAGTTAGTTTCTTGCCTTCAGGAAATCAGACCGCCGTCTCTATAAGTGCACGTCAAATTTGAGAATTCCTGATTAGATTATTCCCCGTTACTTATTTGGAATTGATTACGGCTACCACCACGCGAATACTCGACACTCTCCTGAAACGGAAATATTTTTGATAACTATTTTACATATTTTTGATATGATATTCTACATCGTATGTTATTTTATATAGTATTACTAATATTTGCTATGTGAAGGCGTATGGCTCAATGGGTAGAGCGTCGGGCTCGCAATCATGAGGCTATGAATGCGATTCCCGGACGGGGTTGTGTGTTGTGTTCTTGAGCAAGACACTTTATTTCATGTTGCTCCAGTTCACTCAGCTGTAGAAATGACCTGTAACGTCACAGGTGCCAAGGTGTATTAGTGTGAAGAGGGGAGACTGGTATGCATGGGCGACTGCTGGTCTTCCATAAACAACTTTGCCCGGACTTGTTCCTCAGAAGAGATTTTTCTAGGTGCAATCCCATGGTCATTCATGACCGAAGGATGTCTTTACCCTTTTATTATTAGTATTTGCTATATAACAATGAATGACAATAAAGCTTCGTATGAGCCAAGTAAAATGTGGAATGTATTTTATCAACAAGGACAAATAAATCAACACTATATACTATATAAGATAAATTATTTGTTCAATTTAAATGTTCTCGACTTTGTTTTGTATTATTCAACTATTATGCCTAGTCGGAGTCAAGGTGGGATAACTAATATGTCGATGGAATCTATTACAGTAGAAGCAAGCGTTTCTAGACAGAAAAATAAACAGTGCCTCAATTAATATCAATTTGAAATAGGATTTATTCTTGAGGTTATTTCTCCTTTGCAGTCGTAGGTGGTCACGATTGTGAACAAGCAAACGACTACCTTATCTCGTAACAAACACGCCGAATCTAGTTAACTTGTGTGCTTGATTCGTCTTACAGAGATACACGTACATATACACAAATATACACATACATGTATATCAGATATATGTGAATGAACATATGTGTGCGCATGTGTGTGTGTAACCGGTAGCTAAACCACAAATACCACAATCTCACTAATTACAAATTATTCAATTATCCACAATGCTGTAGAAGAAAACATACTCTAATCAATTACAATTTATGAAGTTAAATAAAGTCTATGCTTGTGTACACAGTCAAACTTATAACAAGTGATTTAGTAACCACATGGGAAAAAGAATGACCGTGTGTTCATGTCCAATAATTTACATTACACTTAGTCTAAATAATCTCTCTAGATATCATGTACGTCTACATATTCTAACTTGCACATAATTTTTTTATTTTAATTTGTAACCCAGTTTTACTTAGATTTTATTTTCCATGAGTTTTTTTTCCTATTTTAATACACTTATAATAATGCATTTTTAATCTTATATTTGAATATTTTCACTTTTACGCACTAGTTTTTTTTTTCTTTTTTTTTTGGTATTGGAGTAATCTATATCATTGTTTCAACATATGTTCTAAATAACAAGATATAGTCTATGCGAATACATGCGAATACTCACATGAAACAATCTTGCAAAAATACTGTTAAGTCATAAAATATATTAGCATATTTGACCAATTTTCTCTGAGTAATAAATAACATGTACTGCACATACCTAACAATTTCCATATGACATAACTCTTTAAAAGAAAATGTTCTATATTCATTTCTTTGTACACCCTAGCATGAAAAATTGTGTCTGTTACATCTTTTTCAGAGGTGTAACATTTTGAATATAACATTTAACTTTCATATTAATCCACATTGAAGTTATTTTCTTAGTTATTTATATTTTAGCATATATTCCATTATATTCATACTTCGTTTCAACTTATACATTTGTTTCATTATAAATTCATAACAGTATATTATTGACTTATTACAAGCCTACAGAAGAAAATATCATTTCAAAAGTGAGTTACAGTTAATTATTAAAAATTGAATCATTAATTAAAAACAGATTTTGTAGGTATCCTTTTTAAAAGAAATTGAATTTTAAACGTTTTCTTTTTAATTTGAATCCAAATATTTATTCTCTGATACAAAAGAAGGATTTTTTCTAAGTTTTACATATTCAATAGACTTCCTTTTAAATTTCACCTCTTATTTTCACACACCGATTGGACTTCTAAATGTTTTACGTGTATATCTTGTTTTCCTACATACTTCATATTAACGAGAAATTCATTTAATGTTAAATAGACTCAGCCACTATTCTATCCTATACATAAAAACTTATTATAAAGACCTAGAAATTCATTTCACTTACCAAAGTGCAAATGATCATAGTATGCTATTTTACAAAACATTGCAAATAGTTTAATAATTTATGATTCATCAGCATGTGGTATTTGTGGTTTAGAGAAAATGTTTCAGTAAGCATGTAAAAATTTTAGCTACTGGTTACACACGTACTCACGTACGCATGCACACACGCACACACACATACACACACGTAACAAATGTCTTTGTGTATGCGTGTCTGTGTATATGTGCGTGTATATGTGCGTGTATATGTTTCTGTTAGAAGAATCAATGCATAATATGTATAGCTTACAAGTTAACTGCATACGGTGTATTTCCTTCGAGATAACGTAGACGTATGCTTATTAGCAAATACGACCGGCTCCGAATGAGAGGTATAATAATCTCAAGAAAAAATGTTATTTCGAATTGATACGATATTCATTGAAGGTATGTTCATTTTTCATTCTAGAGATGCTTGCTTCTGCCCCAAAAAAATGTCATCGACATAAAAGTTATTCCACCTTGAGTACAACTTGGTATGAGAACACTTAAGAGCTTTTCTCTCTCTCTCTTTCTCCCTCTCCTTCTCTCTCTCTCTCTCTCTCTCTATATATATATATATTATATATATATATATATAAAACCAAAGATAAATCTCTGGACGAGGTATAAACAGTAGCTCCACGGCAATGTGAAGTATATTTGCCGCTTAAATGTGGCTAACCACTAAGAGTGTATGCTACTGTAGCTTGTAACCCCAGGAGAACATCTTCTCCAGCTGGCTATTGACACACTTTCTGTGTCCTATCAGTATTTGCAAAGGGAAGCCATCCTTCCCATCGTCGACTTGACGTGATACGTGCGGAGCCGGGTTTCTGGGTATTAACCCGTCGTCAGCGCACGACAATTACCGGTTTTCGATGCAAAGGGGGGTCCCAATGCGAATACATACATACATACATACATACATACATACATACATACATACACACACACACACCACACACACCACACACACACACACACACACACACACACACACCACACACACACACCACACACACACACATATATATATATATATATATATATATATATATATATATATATATATATACGGGTGTTTGTGATTGTGTATAGAAGAATATATTAATAAAAGGAATTCCAACCTTGTCTGATTTGACAAAATCAGACAAGGTTGGAATTCCTTTTATTAATATATATATATATATATATATATATATATAATATATATATATATACATATACATACATAGATACACACTTTTTTCTTTGATACCATGCAATTTTATTTAACATTATCTATGGAAATGTATACGTGAGAAATGATAAATGCAACTATGCATGTATGTATGTATGGACGAGAGAGTGAATGGGGGAAATGGAAGCTATGGGGTATGTCAGAAAGAGAATTTACTAATTTTTGCCATATGCAATTAGGTAAATATTTCCCCCGTTCTTGTAATTCCCCACCGTCTTCAGTGATACCATTTTGTATCGACAGATTCGGATATATTTTATTCGTGTTGAAACAAGATACAGGATATAGCCACAAGTAATACATTAACGCACAACCATGAACCTACACTAACATGCAGGCGGGTGCAAATATGTGACTGTGTGTGTGTATATATATATGTGTGTGTGTGTGTGGTGTGTGTGTGTGTGTGAGTGTGTGTGTATAAATATATGTATGCGTATATGTAAGTATATATTTATGTATAAACATACATATATATTCTTCATATTCTTTCATGCATATATATATATGTATGTATGTATGTATGTATGTATGTATGCAAGAATATGTGGCATATGCGATGGTATTTGTAAGCCATGTTATCTGCACATCTAGAGAGTATTCTAATACCAATGACTTACTACGAGTGTATATGCACACAAGCACAATCTCACCGAATCCAAGCTTTTAGTCAAGAATATGTGCTTGTTAACAAGAAATATTGCTTATTACGCGCGGAAGAAGATTCAAGAATATTGTAATAAAAAATTATGTTTTGACGTATGTAATACTTAGTTAATGTATATCGCTATATGATTGAGAGTCGAGATAACTTGTTGAAGACGGGTATAGTGTTACGGTTAGTGAAAAATAAACATACAAACGAAATTAGAAAGAAGGAGAAAAATTAATAAAAGCAAGAAATGAGATATGTTTGAAAGCAAATTATTGTTAAGAATTCCACACATATTTTATAAGTTTCTACACAGGAAACTTATAAAACCTCAATGAACATAAACTAGCTCAAAATTTTACAGCGCTAGGGACGATATTGAACGTTAACCCATGTTTGTGCTGGCACCAAATCTCATTTTCTCAGAGAAAATGTTTGTACAGGTTGGGTGATAGCAGTTGATGCTAAGACTAAAGGCAGTCTGGCGTCTGCTGATTTACGAAAGTGGAATACTCGGAGGCCAAAATCAACAAGTTCCCAAGGCACTGGCTTGGTGCTCCATCTGTCGACAAGCCCAGCTGAAGCTATGTCTCAAGTTCATCGTTAGGGAATACAAAGACGGAAAAGAAGGATCCTAAACATGCTTGAAGACTCGGAAGACAAGGTCACGTAGTTGACCCTGCTCAAGCTGAAGATAGGTAGGAAATGCAAAGGCCAGGAGGCGGTGGTTGCAGTAAAGGAAAGATTTTACAATCAGAGAAACGCTTGGGCCAATAAACAGAGATTAGGCATGACAAAAATGGTCAGAAGCCAGGGAAATGATGAGTAGAGATCTGATTTCATAGGATGTGAAAAAAGAAGAGTATGCCCCAAAAATCCGGAAGGCAGTACATCAGAGACAGCAGAGCTAGTGGACCACGCGGAATGGAACGCTCCAGAAGTGTCACAGCTCGAACGACTTGTGACCTATGGTGCCTCTTAGAATAAGCCCTATCTTTGGAATTGTCTTTGATTTAAACCAAATGAAGTGGGATAAATAAAATAACCCCGAGTGCCCTCAGTTGCCGGGGTAGACAAATAATGGCACATATTTTGAGCTCCCGCAGAGTAGGAAGAACATCCAAGGTCATGCACGTGGATGCACAATAAAGGGTATAAGAAGATCGTTCAAGTGGTAAGTACGGAAAGAGTATAACCAGAATCTCCGACAAAATTCTTAAAGACAGGAAGAACCAAATCTTGGTCAAGAACCGCTATGTCATTTGGGGTTACGGGAATGGAGTCTTCTGGATGGAAATGATGTCTGAGAGTGCTCATCAGGCCTCCCCGGAGTAACAAAACAACCAGAAATCACATGGAAGAGTAAATTGAGGCCGGATGTCGTACTCTATTCTAGTTCATCAAAACAACTGATTTTGATTGAAATTCCCGTGCCATTTAAAAGTAGAATAGAAGAAACACACATGTCTAAGACCGAAAAAAAAATGAATATGCCAGTCTGGCCAACAGCCTGAGGGAAGCCAATTTCCGGGTGAAGTTTTATACCATAGAGTTTGGAGCCAGAGATTTTGTGGGCAAATCGGCTTAGGATCTTATGAAACAACTCTAGAAAGAATAGACCCAAAGCCCTAAATGCAATATCAGACAGTAGAGAGGTGTTCCTCTGGTAGAAGAAGACCGATAATGATCTCCATAACGTTTTATGGCAATATTTTTGTAGTTTATCTCTAAGGAAGTAACTCCGCGTAACTTATTGTGGTAGCGTTGATGTTTCAGCGACACCATAATAACCAATATTATTTCCTATTTAAGAATGTTTGAAAGATTTGTCAACGGAGAAAAGTCCAAACAAGGCGAAATCTCCAAGTGGCTGTAATGCATAAGTATCCGATATCCAAGTACCTAAAAAGTGTCAGCAGAAGAGTACCCAGGAGTCACGAATTGGCTGCGGCCTGGGTCCTTTAGAATGTAAGAAGTCAAGGGCCTAAACACTTATATGAGGTGGTTCCTTACTTGACGACTTTCTGTTGGTCAACTCTCTTGAGAGCTCTTTATTACTAAAGTAAACCCTTGGTTGACACACCATTCATGCACTACGTCTTCATATACTGAGAGGGAAAAGATTTACTCAACATGGTTTCATTGTATCAAAAGATATTGGCGATAACTAAGGCACTTGAGGGAATTTATAAAAGTTTAGTAACATGAATGTAGCAAAAGAACAATAAAGAACTTCAGTGACCTTAGGATGCTAATATTAATATTACTTGAATAATGCAATCCTCTACTGAATATATATACTCACACTCTCACTCTCTTCCTCTCTCTCCCCTCTCTCTCTCCTCCCGCTGAATATATATACTCACACTCTCACTCTCTTCATCTCTCTCCTCCCCTCTCTCTCTCTCTCTCTCTCTCTCTATATATATATATATATATATATATATATATATATATATATGCATAGATACATACATACACACGTGTGCACGCAAACACACACTTGCGCGCACGCTTATAGACACATACTTAATGCATACAGTTTTAAAACACTTTGCCCACTCCTATAATGTTTATATCAGAACCGATTAATTATTCGTTTCTCGAAATTTAATAATTCAAGGCTGCTGGTTTGCGTCCAACAAATATGTATAATGATTTAAAATAAACATCTGAAACAAAAGATATTTAAGTGACATTACTCAAAGAAAGTTTCTACAGATGTAATGCACATTACCAGCTTTTATTTTGTTTCCTTTTCTGATCAACATAGAACAAAGAGACCACACAAGTGCAACGAGCGCAAGAGGTACACCGAAGTTGTAAAAATGTGGATTGTCCGTATTCAAGTGTGTAGTTACTTCAGACTTGCCTTAAACCAGTGGTTTTCAACCAGGGTTCCACGGAACCTTAGGGTTCCGCCAGTACAGTCCAGGGGTTCTGCAAGAAGTTAAAAAACTGCTAAAATCGGCAGTAATTTTTAATTTTCCTGTGCAGATATGTGTGCATAAGACTATGAAATTATTGCACAGGGGTTCCTCGAGCCAGTGGAATGTTTCCTTGGGGTTCCGCTCCAGCAAAAAGTTTGAAAAGCACTGCCTTAAACGTTTATAATAGGTTTCAATCTGAAAGGATGTTTCCTCGTACTAAACTGATATTTCACCCGACTAGTTAATATAAATTCACTACAAAGGAATAAAACTGAACCACACTTTTGAGTTCAGCTCTGTTTTATATACTTCTTTTTTATTCTTTCTTTTTTTCTTTTACTTGTTTCAGTCATTTGACTGCGGCCATGCTGGAGCACCGCCGTTAGTCGAGCAAATCGACCCCGGGACTTATTCTTTGTAAGCCTAGTACTTATTCTATCGGTCTCTTTTGCCGAACCGCTAAGTGACGGTGACGTAAACACACCAGCATCGGTTGTCAAGCAATGCTAGGGGGACAAACACAGACACACAAACACAGACACACATACATATATATATATATATACATATATACGACAGGCTTCTTTCAGTTTCCGTCTACCAAATCCACTCACAAGACATTGGTCGGCCCGGGGCTATAGCAGAAGACACTTGCCCAAGATGCCACGCAGTGGGACTGAACCCGGAACCATGTGGTTGGTGAGCAAGCTACTTACCACACAGCCACTCCGGCGCCTATTTATTTATCTTTCTATATTTTTTTTCAATTTTATTAGGTCTATATTTTTGTACTTAAAAAACCCCGTTGCTTTATGGCTGTATCATTAAGTCTTCAATTAAGGAGTCTTGCTGGTGGAATTGTTACCGTGCCGGTCAAAACTGCTTAGCGGTATTTCTTTCGCCGTTACGTTTAGAATTCAAATGCCGCCCGGGTCGAATTTTGCCTTTGCTTAGTCGATACAATAAAGTACCGGTTGAATCCCCGGGTCGTTGTAATCGATTTGCCTTTCCCCGAAATTACTCCTCATACACAAATTTACCATCAACTGTCGCAGCTAATTCTATCATCTTTCCACATCATTTCGTTTTTCTTTTTTTCTTTCAATGACTGTAGTTGTATACTATCGTCCTGATGGGTACAGGTGAGGAAACTGTCCGTGGAAAGCAAAACAGTCTGGCGGATATATATTTGTTTCTAATTCCATCTTCTCAAAAACTATGACGTCTTTGATCAGGTTAGTCTCAACTATGTCAAAAGACTAAGTCACTGATTCGGAGATGCTTACAAAAAAATGATGAGATACGTATGCTGATGTAAGTTCAGGAATGTCTTTCACCTAACTTTCGTGGATATATGCGTGAGGCCGTTTCTCTTTTTGCTGGTGAAATTATTCTTCTGGCCCGTGGTGTTAGTCGGTATTAAGGCGGTGAGCTGGCAGAAACGTTTGCACGTTGGGCGAAATGCTTAGCGGTATTTCGTCTGCCGTTACCTTCTGAGTTCAAATTCCGCCGAGGTCGACTTTGCCTTTCATCCATTCGGGGTCGATTAAATAAGTACCAGTTACGCACTGGGATCGATATAATCGACTTAATACCTATGTCTGTCCATGTTTGTCTCCTCTATGTTTAGCCCCTTATGGGTAATAAAGAAATAGGTATTTCGTCTGCCGTTACCTTCTGAGTTCAAATTCCGCCGAGGTCGACTCTGCCTTTTATCCTTTCGGGGTCGATTAAATAAGTACCAGTTACGCACTGGGATCGATATAATCGACTTAATCCGTTTCTCTGTCCTTGTTTGTCGTCTCTGTGTTTCGCCCTTTGTGGATAGTAAAGAAATAGGTGTTAGTCGGTATTGTTTTTGTGATTTTTAGATGGATTCAGTTATTGTTGCTGCTGCTGTTCTTTCTCCTGATGTTGCTGTTAACGCTGTTCTCATTGCTGTTTATGCTGTTGCTTTTCCTGATGTCGTTATTGATTCTGATAACGAGATTGGTGTCAGTACAGGCGTTCCATATCTTAACTTCTGTTATTAGCAAATATGCAACTTAACTTTAATGGTACTTCCACATTTGTAGCATCTTGGTGTACTATGCTCAGCTATGAACAGCAGTCGAGTGATGTTTGGGGTGTTTATCTACTCTGGAATCCTTTCCAAATCTTTGGATTGCATAGGATCGGTCTTCATCAGTTGAGGACGTGTTTCCATACACAAATCTTAAGCTACACTTCTTCCTAACACCCTCACACGACTCTCTTTTCCATATACAGATACACTTATCTTTTTTCTCATCTCTTTCACATACCCATATTCACAAGCACTTTCATGAATACACATACACACATGCACATAGACACACTGTTATGCTAATAGACACATACACTCACATATCCACTCCTCGCATTCATATACCTAGCAACCTACACACAAGCACAAATGCATACACACACACACATCACATATTCACCGAAACACATCATCACTCACCGATCACTTAGTCTCCTGGAAAGGAGTTTCTTCTTTCACATCGATTCACATACCCACTACACTAACATTGTTTTCACATAAACAGGCTCTTTCCTACCAACCCCTACACATTTCACTTGCACACACATATACATATATCACATCTCTTCTGTCATCTCAAACCCTTCATAATCCTATAACCAGCGGCATATTCACACACACTCACATACATCGTTACATTAACACGCGCATACCGACGCATATCTTCGTATACCTACACATACGTGCATGCAGGCACACACGCACATGACACCAGTCACCAACTGTCTTGTATTCTGACACTTACGCATATACCCAGCAGCGCTTTCAAATACCATTTTGTCTACATGCACACATACGCACACTCGCAATTGCACGTTTCCTCACTCAAAGATTTTCTTTCTCCCTTGAAATCCATTTTACTTGACAATTCTGCTTCACATCTTCCATGACAAGGACTCTTTAACTCGCTTACACACGCACATACACATTCACACACACACACACATACACACACACATACACACACACATACATACACACACACATACACACACATACACACACACACACACACACACACGCACGCATGCACATGCACGCCCACCTCTTTAGCTTATTTTCCATCTCTTACCTCCCTTCCTCGTCACTCTTCTATCTCAGATATTCTCTTTCTTTTCGCTAAGTTTTTTCTACCATATAATTGCATCAACTCTTCCAACCACGCCTTTTGACAAAATTCTCTTCAGCTGATTTTCCCAATTTTCTCCATTGTGAGTTTTAGTATTTTAACATGTTTATATTCTCATGATTTTCTCTTTATGCTTTCTTCGTTATAAACGCCTTAAACTCCGAAACTCCGACATGTGCTTACACATCTATTGTTTGCCTTTCTAAGTGTATCACTAATTTTCGTTTAACAGGTCCGCCCTATAACATGGACATTTCAATCTCCACGGACGTTGCACTAGTTGCGTCGTACCTCACTGGACTTTCCTTTATTTTTTATCAATATGTCATTCTAATTATTTTTCTCTAATATTTTACTAATTTATCTCCTATTTTCCCAATCTTCCAACTGTTTATCTTTCATTTCTCTTCACTTTTTGAACTCACTTGTTCACTTCTTGATCTCATTTGCTCACTTTTCTCTTTCTTTCTTTCTTTCTTTCTTTTTTTTTGTTCTTACTCTCCACAGTTTATACGCTCTGCGTTCACCTTCATCGCATTTTTCTTGCCCTTTCGTGAGTCTCACAAATTTTCTTCCTTCACAGAACTAATACATTTTGGTAAAAATGTTGTATTTTACTTTCTACATCTTCTCTTATTCGTAACTTACTTCCAAATTACAGCACAGTATTCCGCATACGCTTTAATACATTTCTATCACATACGTTCTTTCTTCTTTATTTCGCATTTGCACTGTCCCTGACCATTCCTCACACACCTAACGATTACTTACAAATTCCAAACCTTCACTAACCCACACCAATAGCGTACTTGCATACCTCTGCAAAACACATATGCAAATAAGCTACGGAACGAGACATACAGTAACACCCTATGAGGATATCAAAATGAGGATATACTCCTACACATTCGCACATACACCCAACCCTTTTATCCCTTTCTGCACCCCACCCCAATAGAACAATACTCCCCTCTAATCCTAACATTTTCCATTTTGCTTTTTTTTTTCTTAATCACTTTTTCTCTTTCACACTAATTCCTTAGTTACCATTTATAATTCATGAGAATAATTATGACGAAGGACTAGCATCCGAAAATTTAAGTCATTTCCCTTCCTTTTGTAAGATTTGAACTCATACAATATTTGTTAAACCTTTTCCGCATGTGTTGTCGTATCTTTTGCCTTTGGTCATTGCCTTCAATATATGCACATATGTATATATAAAGATACATACACATATATGCACGCATATACAAACACACACACACAGGCATGTTACCTACATTACATACACATACATGCGCGTGTATGTACGTGTGTGTTCGTGCGCATCTATGTGTGTGTGTATATATCTGTATATATATATATATCTGTATATATATATATATATATATATCGAAAACCGGTGATTGCCGTGCGCTGATGACGGGTCAATACCCAGAAACTGCAGTCCGTGCGTATCACTTAGGTTGACGAGGGAAGGATGACCTCCCTTTGCAAATACCGATAGAGCACAGAAAGTGTGCCTATACCCAGCTGGAGGAGAAGTTCTCCTGGGGCTACAAGCTACAGTAACATCCATCCTTAGTGGTTAGCCATATTGAGACGGTAAATATACCTCACATTGTCGTGCAGTTACTATCTATACCTCGTTCATATATATATATATATATATATATATATATATATCATGAGATATGCATAAGTGTATTACACACTTTGCGGCAAAAATACTAACAGTTTAGTGGGAATTTGTAATTGAAACATAAACGGGTTGGGGAAGACGTTTCAACAATTTGAATTACAGCCAGGAATCGAAACGGAAACAATCGCCTTTCGATAAATCGGTGGAGCGGTTCATGAAGTAACTCACTGACGTATAGTTTCTTGTTTCTCTTCGAATAAATGTAGCTTCAGCACAATCAGGCTTTCGGCCAACACTCAGTTCTATCTATCTATCTATCTATCTATCTATCTATCTATCTATCATTATACCTATCTATTTAAGTGCGCCCGCACACACACACACACACACATAGACACACACACACATACACACATATAAAAGTTCTGCGATCTGAGAAACAATCTCCAAGAGATGAAGCATTCTACATTGATTTTTCATTTGATTTTCCGACATGTCTATTAGGAATGCAATAAATTTGTCTTTTACGAGATCGGAGCTTTATAGAAAATGCTTTAACAATGAAAACGTAAGCAAACTGAAATCGTTTAAAAAAATAATTTAAAAGATGAACAATGAACTCAAGAATAAATTGCATTTAAGAAACAAATGGTCGTACATAAGGTTGTAGAGAGAAAAATGTAAGAAGGAAAAACACAAAATATTTTAATGTGCAATTGTAAGACATAGCTGCTTGTAGTAAGGCAGGTCTTTTAGTCAATTATGCAAAATTCTATTTTTTCTCCATTTGGGAAAATTACCAAGGATTTTTGTCCTAGATACCATTAAGGTTGCGAGCTGACAGAGTCGTCATCGCACCGGACGAAATGATTAGCAGTATTTCTTCTGGTACTGAGTTCAAATTTCGCCGGGGCCAACTTCGCCTTCCTTTGTTTAGGGTTCGATAAAACAAAGTTAATTAATATTACTATTATTGTTATGCTTAGCAGTATTTCATCTGCCGTTACGTTCTGAGTTCAAATTCCGCGGAGGTTGACTTTGCCTTTCATCCTTTCGGGGTCGATTAAATAAGTACCAGTTACGCACTGGGGTCAAAACACATAAATACACACAAGTGTTATACATAAATTTGTCTCATCGGTTTTCTATCTATAAAGCCATATTTACGTCAATATTTACAAATAGAAAGAAAATAAATAGAATTATGTATTAAATAAATAAATAAATAAAATTAGTAAATAGAAAATTCGAAAGTTTTCCCTAATGTTTCCGTGTCTAGAATTCTGATCTAGTCTTCACAACATCACATATTATGTTCTGTCCGTGCTTGTAATTGTTTCAATATCATATAATAAATTCCATTTATTTTTAGCGAGTTAGTATGGGGATATGTTTCCATTGTTTCCTTCTGATCACGTACAAAGCATTACAATTTAGCAGTCACCGATGCGTAAAAGAACGGCATTTCCACCGAAGACATTAAGCAATCACAAGACAAAGCATGTTTGGTGTAAGAAATGTAAAAATAGTTGCGAATGCTTTAAAATGTTTCCAAGGATTCTGTAATGATGTGTCCTGTTAAGAAGAAAACATGTTTTAGTTTAATTGTTGCTTGATCTGAAACGTGAGTCTGGCTAATTATTGGGAATCTAAATCTTCTGTTTACGATAACCATGCAACTTCGTGTATTTTTCAAAATGTGATGTAGAAATAAAAACGAAAACAAAAAAAAAGGATGTTGGACGACAAAAGAAAAGAGAAAGAAAACGAAAAAGAGAGAGTGATGGGACAGAAGATTTATAGACTAATTTGGTATTCACGCACACGTATGCACATGGGCATACACGTGCACAAAACAACGCACACAACAAGGACTGATTTGTTTAAAGACAGACACACACACACGTATATAGAAAGAAAGTATAGACAGACACAAACAAAAGATAGCGGTAAATAGCTGTCTATCTACATATATATATATCTACGCCGCAGTATCTTTAAACATGTCGACAGAGGTAGGGGGAGGGAGAGAGAGAGAGATACAGACAGATAGAGACAGAGACAGAGGCAGACAGACAGAAAGAGAGAGCGAGACAGACAGACAGAAAGAGAGAGAGAGAGAGAAAGACAGAGAGATACATCGTTATGTACATGTGCATGTAGATAGGTAGAGTGACACTGGGATAGGTGGATATAAAAGTAGTTAGTCAGAAATAAGAACAGAATGATAATAAGAGATCGACAGATAGGTAAGTAGACAGACAGACAAGAAGGGTAGGTTTTCGATCGAAAGGGATCATAGAAAAAAAAAAACGATCACAGAAATGTCATGGTGTAAAGTGTAAAGGGAGAAACAGATAAGGTTTATCCGTGGAAAGAAAAACCTACAGAAAAGACCACGGTAACCTCGGTCAAATAGATAGATAGATAGATAGATAGATAGATAGATAGATAGATAGATAGATAGATAGATAGATAGATAGATAGATAGATAGATAGGCTGGTGGTGTGGAGATTAGTTGGAAGAAAGGTGATTTTTAGGTTAGCAATTGAGATTTTCCTATGTCAATAATAACATAATCAATCTAAACTGTTACATGATTCATGAAATCTTACTCAAAAAGTTGACCGCAACAGAAAATCAGAAACGCCAATATCATGCCATCAACAACAGCAGTAACATGTACATGTTCTTAGAAATAGAAACCAACTTTCCTTCACTCACACCCAACCGTCACAAGTAGGAAGATGACGCGCTTAATTTAGTAGTTTATTATAAATGAAACGATAAAGAATAAAGAATCGTAACAGCTTGAACGCCATGAAATAGTGACGAGGGTTGAAGTAGTACAAAATACTGAGGCAGGAAATTTGTTGCGAAAGTAACAACAAAAGAAGTAGAGACTACTACTACTACTACTACTACTACTACTACTACTACTACTACTACTACTACTACCACTACGATTATTACTACTGGTGGTGGTGGTGGTGCTGCTGCTGTCATCTGTACTTCTGCCCCTGCTGCTGCTTTTGCAGCTAATAAAAATATTGGTAATGACAATCACAGCGTTTCATGCATCACCGATTCTTCTCATTATTCTTTTTATACTCTAGGCACACGGCCTAAAATGCTTGGGAAGGGGACCAGTCGATTAGATCTACCTCAGTACGCAACTGGTACTTAATTTATCGAATCCAAAATTTGAAATCAGAACGTAAAGACAGACGAAATACCTATTTCTTTACTATCCACAAGGGGTTAAACACAGTGGAGACAAACAAGGACAGACAGACGGATTAAGTCGATTATATCGACCTCAGTGCGTAACTGGTACTTATTTAATCGACTCCGAAAGGATGAAAGGCAAAGTCAACCTCGGCGGAATTTGAACTCAGAACGTAACGGCAGACGAAATACCACTAAGCATTTCGCCCGGCGTGCTAACGCTTCAGCCAGCTCGCCGCCTTCTTCTCATTATTATTATTATTATTATTATTATTATTATTAATATTATTATTATTATTATTATTATTATTATTATTATTATTATCGCCATAACTGGAGGTGTGTTTTTGGAGCGCTGTAAGTTTATGAGTAATTTACTTCTATAAAAAGATCTATACTGTATTTTGTTTAAATCGTTTTGCAAGCCAACTACCCTTAAAGAGGTGGGGGCTGACGTTTGTTAACCAACCCACCATTTGGGTGGTGGTGTTGTGACACAAACATTTTTGTTTTCAAGTTTCTTCGAAAATTTGTTTCGAAGAAAGTAAACATTGATGGTGACGAAAAGTGGGTGTGAGGAAGGAAGGTGGTACGGCAAATTGCATGAAGACTTCTCAGTCCTCCCCACCATGATTGGTAGTAGACAACAGGAAGAAGAAGAAGAAGTAGTAGTAGTAGAAGAAGAAGAAGAAGAAGAAGAAGAAGAAGAAGAAGAAGAAGAAGAAGAAGAAGAAGAAGAAGAAGAAGAAGAAGAAGAAGAAGAAGAAGAAGAAGAAGAAGAAGAAGAAGAAGAAGAAGAAGAAGAAGAAGTGAAGAGTCAAGAAAAGCAGAAAGAAGGCGAGAGAAAGGAGTAAAGTCTTCCTCACTACAGTGAAAGGAACAATCACGAAAAATCTTACAAAAACGGAGTTATCGGTGGGAAAAAGACTTTTGCAAATATCACAGCAGGTAAGGGATTGGTTAACATCTCATTGGAGATGAAGAATTATGTACATTATCTACATTATTTACATTTGACGGATATTTATCCTCTTCTTATTTTTTATTAAATCAACGTTTAATGAGAACCCAGGTTCGAAATTTTCCCCAAGACACCTGATGAAGCCTAGAGGGTATATCAGCCGAAACGTTGTATTAACAAGAAACAAGATGAGGGCAATTATCCGTCAAATGTAAATAATGCATATATTTATTTGAAGGAAAATCAACATCTGTCACAAAAACGATACAAAAAATAAATAAGAAAAGCAATCACGAGGTACTTATATCCTGAAAGATAAAGATTTTATTTAAGAAGTTGAAGTGCTTCTCAAAATGGTCGAATCCGTACAATAGAATCAACCTTACAGACAAAGATTTATAATGTTTGATTCCAAGGTCTGCTGAATAAGGACTACAAAAATTGCTTCTAAAGAAAGCAAAATTATTTGCATGAAGCAATATTTAAACAATGTCTTATGCAATTAACGTTTAACCAACATCTATTGCGGCAAAAATACTTAGGCGACGGATGGCGCGATTTGTGAACCGCAGTCATCAATCATACGAAAGCAAATGCTTCATTCATTACCCGTGTGGAGCTTGCGTATGCAAAGGAAATTCCTATGTTCGTATCACACCTACGAGGACTCTTAGGAATTGAGTTCATAGTATTTGTACGTCAAGACCTACTTTCACAAAATCCCAACCACAGTGATCAATTAAAAAAAATAACCGCTTGCACACATACATGCGCATGTCCGTACAAAGATATACAATTACATGCGCACACACACACACACAAACACACACAATCACTTACACTGTTCTATTCCCCTTTCATCCTTCTCTTACACAAATGCACCACCTTATATATATATATATATATATATATATATATATATTATATATATATATAATATATATATATATATATATATATATATTATATATATGGATGTGTGTATATGTGTGTGTGTCTGGTGTGTTTGTGTGTGTGTTTGTATCAGGGAGAGAGAGGGAGAGACAGACAGGCAGAGTGCGAGTGAGTGTGAATATTTATGCACAAAAAGGTACCTGAATACGAATGTGTAAATGTTCACATTAAAATATACCATGCTTCTATGTACACATGCATACATGCCAACAAGAAAACATAAATTATACATACTAAATTGTTAGTTAACTGTAATTTCTTTTAGTCTCACCATTGGTTATTTTCTTTTCCTTTCTTACTTGTATCTGAATCGCTCGAGATTTTCTTGAATTTTTTACCATAATTAAGCTACGAAACAGAGATAAATATATAGACAGTATAAGAAAGAAGGAAGGCAAGAAGGAATAAAAAGAAACATTGCTACAAAATAGTCGTCAATGTTTAATACACGCAATATATATATATATATATATATATAGATATATATATATATATATATATATATATATATATATATATATATGCGTAGTTGTAAGTATTTAGTATATGTTTTTACTTACACTATCTTCTTAAAGTCTTCAAAATTTTCACTGAGGTTTTGCATGTAATTTTGAAGATTTTATTCGTAATGTGCATGTCACCTGGTCACTTTCGTTGCTTTTAAATCAAGCTTTGCAATATTACTAATTAGACTAAGGCAGTGATCTGCCAAAATTACCAGCACTCCAGAAAAGATGCTTCACCACATTTCGTTCGTTTTTACGTTCTGAGTTCAAATTCATTGAAAGTCGACTTCGTCTTTCAACATTTGTGGATCGATGAAGTAAATATCAATTGAGCACTGGAGTCGTTGTAATCGACTAGCTCTCTCCCCCAGAAGTTTAGGCATTGTGCTAATAAAAAGAATATTACCATTTAGTTACTTAACAGAAAACATTGTGTCATGGTTATTAGTGCACCGATAAATCTAAAATCGGGATAGCGAAACTGTATAAATTTAGGTACTTCATTATTTTCTCACGTTGATGTGAGCAAAAGCGTTCCCAACACAGGCAGCTGACAGCTATTATATACCTTAATTTTCTGTTCCATGCATATAAGTATGTATGACTGTATGTATATATGTATGTATGTCATTGTTCAGTTTTATTTCAAGATTTCTTGCCAATAGAGAAAGATAGAGGCGTTTTCTAACCGAGATCCAAGGCTCCTTCCTTGGAATTTCAACAACAACAGGGTATTTTTGTATGTATGTATGTATGTATGTATGTATGTATGTATGTATATGTGCAGATTTGTATGTTTTGCTTAATGTCCGCATTCTCATGCATATAGTTAGACATGCTCATATATATTTAAATAACCTTCTGGAAACTTTTACAAAGTTTTGCAGTTTCAGTGATGGATTGAATCTGTAATCTTCGAATTAGCTTTCTCCTTTCTGGTTTTGAGAAGCCTAATTTCTCAAGAGTAGTATTTAAGCAGAGTGTTACATATCCCAGGGCCCCAATGATTACATGTATAAACCTGAACTTGTAATCTGGATAGAGTAACTGCAGATTTTTCAATAGTTCAGTGTAGATATTCTCTTTTTCACTGATCTTCAGCTTTATGTTAACATCCGCTGGGCAGATGATTTCCACAAGTGTGCACAGTTTCTCTTCTCTATCCTAAATCATTATACCAGGTCTGTTGAGGTCTTCATTATTGAGGTCTTCACTGGGACATTCCACTGGAACTGCTTTTTATTATGGGTGTTGGTTCTTATTTCTTTATCCTTCCGTCGGATTTCATTATAAAGTGTCCTAGCTACAAGATTATGTCTCGTTGGTAGATAATACCGTGATGACATTTTCGGACAACTGCTTATGATGTATGTATGTATTTATTTGTATATGTATTTGTGTGTGTGTATGTGTGTGTTTCTGTTTGTATGTAGGTGGGTGTGGGTGCTTACGTGTGTGTTTTCCGAAGTAAAAGAACCGCGCAGGAACCTTGTGAGATTGCAGAAAGGTAATTGATTCCATTGTCCACTCGTAGCAACTGAAATAACTACAATGGGCAAGAGTACATATTGACATTTTTCTGCCATGTAAAGGCTCATTAAAACTCGGTCAACGACGACCACCTTTGAAATTGAAAGTAGGACGATAGTATTTGATAGTATAGACACTTCAATGAGAATATTGATAGTCAGTTGCCCTAAATCCACTGCCAGTCTCATTTTAAAAACAAATCCTCTGATGTATGCAAAATGTGTGTGCATGCATGTTTTTATGCATCTAAGTGTATATTTTTGTATGTTTACATATGGAAATATGCGTAATGCATTCAGTCTTCTTATCTATTAGAATTATCCCTGGAAGATAGAGAGAGAACTGGTTTGCATTATTGATATTTGGATAACTCATACCTATCAAACAAAACTATTGTTCCTTAAGTATGTTTTTTTTGTCAGAAATTAAGAAGACTAAAAATATTCCCAAAACCAAGCATATAAATCAAGTTAAAGATTTTGTGAAATCTTACGTAAAACTTACGGGAATCGGAATTTGGAACAAAAGGAAGAACTGGCAACAAATAAGCACCAAATTTATGACGGTGAAGAAAAATAAAAGCTGAAACTATTTTCCGCACAAAGTTATTTCGTGCAGTCTGCGACGTGCACAATCTAAGACTCTGAACGTTGTAGTATTCTGCGCTCTCGTACTGGACTGGTTAATTACTTGAAGGCACAAACATTCTCTGGTGCCTACCATGTAACCGTGCCTGCTAGTCAGTCATTGTAATATGGCACATTAGCAAATCAGGCCGTAACAGAAAGACGCAAAGTGCTGCCATGTATCTAGGAGACTTACAGGTCAGCAATATAAATCTTACTAGTACCTTAGACCCTAAAGCAGGGAGGAATTACTTCTTTAAGAAGAAAGGAAAATGAATCGCAAAAGTATATATACTTCAGAAAGCGTCTGTCACCATATAAGTGTGTGTGTGTGTGTACATGAATGCAGGTGCTAGATTTAATGCAGAAAACGAAAGGGTGAGTTGGGAAGAGGCAATTGGATAAAATAAATAATATTGGCGACAAACTGAAAAAAAAAATAAAGAAATACAAGATATTCATAATTTTTAAAATAATTTTTATGTTATAATTGGATGAGTTTAGAAATATATCATATCAGAACGTATAAGTGCGTGGACAAGTAAACTTTTTGTAACTATCTATTCAAATAAAAAAAAGCAGACGACACATAAGTGCGTGTGTAAGTGTGCGTGTGTGTGTATGTGTATGTGTGGTGTGTGTGTGTGTGTGTGTGTGTGTGTGTGTGTGTGTGTGTGTGTGTGTGTGTAAACATTTTTAAGCAATTGATTAATTTATAATGTTGAGCTATAATGAATATATCTGAAATGGAGGCCAGCTGGCGCTCTCGTTCGAATTTTGCCTCAATATATACGTATTTCTTTGTACGCTTACACAGATACACACACATTATCTATTTATCTATCTATCCTTATATATACAGAAAGAGAGAGAAAGGGGAGAGAGAAGGAGGGAGAGAGAGAGAGAGAGGAAATGTAAGACAGTGGCACTCAACACTGTACCTACATGTACTATTTCATGATAGTTTAACTCAGCTCCATGCAACTTAGTTTCGTAAGCTCGTAGAAGGAACCTAACATGTCAGACATCTAGAAGAGCCTCTGTATATGTAATATGTATGTATATATATATATATATATATATATATATATTATATATATATATATACACAAATTTTTCCCTCCTTTTTTCTCTCCTTTTTTCTCTCCCTTTTTCTCTCCTTTTTTCTCTCCTTGTTTCTCTCCTTTTCTTCTCTCCTTTTTTTTCTCTCCTCGTTTCTCTCCTTGTTTTTTGTTCTGTGTATCTTTCTGTCGAAGAGCGTGGGTTCGAAACGTAAAAGAGCGCCATACTAATACATTTGTTTGTTTGTACTCCACCTGCCTTCGTCTTTTGTTTATTTCCGTAAACCTTCCTGTTATATATATATATATATATATATATATATATATACGCACACCCACAGCCACAACCACACATATGCACACACACATACATACATACACACATATATATACAAAAATAAAAAATATATATGTATAGGTATGGGTGATGTATGAGTCTGTGAACGTGAGTCTACGCATACATAGTTTGGTGTGTACATACAATCTGTAACACTTAAACTCGTTCAGTAAACAGATTGCTATTAAGAAATATATATTTAAATAACGTATTTCTTTACAAAACATCCAATATTTGGCATGATATATATATACGCACACACACATACACACACACACATATATATTTATACATACACATTTTTTAAAGAAAATATTACCTCACAGATAAGTATGAACATAAACAGATAAAAAAGAATGGAAACATTTGTTTTAAACTAAATCGTTAGCTTATCTGGTTTGAGCTTGCAAATCATAAATGTCAATTGATGACTGCTATTTTTCGAAATATCAAAATATAAGTAATTATTTTTTTATTTTTCTCATCATTTTTACATTCCTGCTGCAAACTTCGTTTTTTGGTTTTAAGATATCTTTTTCTTTTCTTCATCCCCATCAATCTCGGAGAAAATAACCAATGATATATTTTATTTAGATATTTTTTACAATGTTTTTTAATGTTCTTCGTATTTTTTAATACGATTCTTGATGTATTTTCAGCTGTGACAAAGCTTCATTTCTTTCATTTTACTTTCAATAAAAAAGAAATACTCCAATTATGAAAACTATCAATAATTTTTTTCTATTTCGATTGTATATGTGTACATTTATCTGTATACATTCGCCTGGAATGTTGTACATTTTGATATATATTGTATCATCCTTTTTGTTTATTGTTTTAGGTAAAATAGAAATATTTTGGAACCAATTAGGCATTCGTCTTAATCTTAAACCAGTGGAAGATAGATGACAGGAATATATATTGAACACACATATATATATATGTGTGTGTGTAAGACTTAAGACTAGTAATATCCAATCTGAAAATGAATGGGAAGTATGTATATAACTGTACTTTATATATTCAATTAGTTTGGAACAAGAATGAATGAACGCAAAACCATAATGATGAAATAAAAGCACTGAATTTTATATGAATACAGATGCGTAATTCGAGGCACATGTATAGAATTTATTGATATATATCACTATTAATTTTTATATTTATATCTTAACCAGTCGAGCAATTTAGAATATTTTCAACATCCTAAATAAGGACACAATTCAGATGTGCATATATAATAGTTTCCTTTCCTCATATTTCTTTCTTTTGTCTCTTTTGATTAATATTAAATAATAGTAAGTTTCAATGTTTAACGTACCATTCAATTTTATCTGTAAAAGTCGAACTTTTACTAATTAACGCATGCATCAAGCAAATATAAACAGCTGTTTAGGGCTGAGAGATATCGTGTCCACGCAATAAATAAATAAATAAATAAATAAAGTAGCCATCGTTGCTCACATAGTTGAGGTTAAAGTACATAGTGCTAGAATAAACACTAGATATGTTGACGTTAGTACATCGTCAGAAGAGTTCCAGGGGGGCTTTTCAGTATTATCGATACATACATACATACATACATACATGTATGCATGCATGCATGCATCCATCCATCCATCAATCCATCCATCAATCCATTCATCCATCCATCCATCCATACATACATACATACATACATACATACATACATACATACATACATACATGCAGGCATGCATGCATACATATTAATTTGGAATTAGTAGTATCACATTGAGAAGATTACGAAACGGTTGTAATCACATGGAAATTATAAGCTTGTATTCACAACTGCTGATATATATGATTGTCACTTAATGTGACAATCATATCCTGGATTTCCGTAATTTGAAATGGTGCGTAGTGCGAGTACTGTTTGATATTTTGAATCCAATCCTCTACGTTATGTGTGTGTGTGTGTGTGTGTGTGTGTGTGTGTGTGTGTGTGTGTGTGTGTGTGTGTGTGCGTGTTTGTGTGCTTACACATATATATACGTATGTGTGTGTGTGTGTGTGTGTGTGTGCGTGCAAATATGTGTGTGTTAAACAGTGAGTCTGACAATCGTAGAATTTCTTTATGCCAACATTGACATGGTTATGTATCTAAGAAACCTTGATATACTTGTCTCCATGAAGTATACTTGAGCCTTCTCTCATATGTTATCCTGCCATGATCAGAAAATGTTTATCAATTGTACACTTCTGGCACTGCTTGTAGTTGTGAGCTTGTTTGTACGGCGTCTGATATCTGTACACTTGAATGTACATATTAATTATATAACCGTGTTACTTTTATCATATGAATTACCAACCCCTATTCATTCAACAATAGTACTCTCCTGCACATCGTCATATATTTATATAAACTTGGAAAATTTCTATTTTGTATCTTACCATTGCAACATGAAGAAATGTATTAAATATTTCATAAGTGAAGCTGAATCGAAAACCATGTCTTGCAGTCATTGTTGTGTATTGACATTCGCAGATATTCCATAAATCATCCATTCCACAATCCCTATTATTAATGAGTGACATTGAATACTGAGTGCAAAAATATTTAACTAATTAAAATTTACTTTTAGATTGAGAAAGAAAATAAATACCTGCTGGCAATTCTTAGCTACTCTCAAGTAAAAGGGTGATCACTTCAAGAAAATTAGAATTAATTTCTCAAAGTTAATTTATATGCTTTAGGAAACGAAAGTGTGATCTTTGGTTAGATTAAATGATGTATACTTAATATCTACAAACACACATACATACATAAATACATACATACATACATATATACATACATACATGCATGCATTCATACATACGTACATCCATCCATTCAAACATATATATATATATATATATATATATATATAACACATATCATGTATATATGTATATGTATATATATGTATGCGTGTATGTGTTTGTGTGTGTGTCTATATATGTGTATATGTATATACGTATGTATATATGTATCTATCTATCTTTTCTATCTATCTGTATGCATACATATACATACGCACATTTATATATATATATATATATATATACATATGTGAGTGTGTGGGGTGGGTGGGGTGTACGAATATTGATACATACATACACAAGATATTTGTCTTAACAGCGACTTATATACCTCCTTTATAGAATGTATCACACGCACCAAATTATGTCGCATCCTCACGATCTACGTGGTGAGTGAAGTACCACAGTATTCTAACTAAATGAATCATAACGGTCGTTCTTACGAGTTACTTCGCATTAGTTGATAGATGTCTATATGTGGCTTTGTGCTTTTGTTATTCCCTGTGTATATACGTCATTTTGTGTATGCATCTGTTATGCTAGTGATATACTCGAATTTCCTTTACTGAAATCATAACGCGCACTGTTATTTTATTTCTTTCTTTATTTATTCATATTTCGGAATTTCGGTACGGTCTTATACTCACGGTACGGAGTTAATTATTTTGTTTGGCTATCGTTTCGTTATCTGATTTGCAACTTCACTAATTTTTCGACCTCACTATCTGATTTGGATTTTGTTTCTTTATTCTCTAGATGTTGGATCAATCTTATTGATTGACAATTTCACTTGTCCTTACTCACTTGAAGACTGAGTTGCATTATTTTATTTTCCTGTATCATGTTCGCTAGTGTTTTTTTTTTTTTAATTTGCTTATCATTTTTCATCGGTCGCCTCTGTAGTTATGTATTCAAATGTATTTTTCTTTGCTATAATCCCTTGTCTAAGTCAGTTGTTACCTTTTTCTTCCTGTTGAGTGCGTCATCCTATCCTGTGTTATTAAAATGTTATGTCAACCTCTTAAATTGGTACTTTTCATGTGAAGTTGGTGAGATATTTGTAACGTATGAGGGTGTAAGTTTTATTTCTGATATCATTAAATCGTATGTGGATGCGCAAGAACTATTAAAATAGCATATATAAATATATGTGAGCAAAAACTTAGCAACAATAAACTAGGAATGATTCATCAACGTCCAATGAATGCAGATACTCTTCTCCAAAGATTCACTACATTTTATCTCGCTTGTATGCTTGTTCTTCTCACTGCGAATGCTACGCATATATATATATATATATATATATATATGCGTGTGTGTGCATGTGAGTGTTTACGTGTAAATATATGCATGTACGCATATATATGCGCTCGCGCGTGTGTATTCCAGAATAATGGTATAATTGAACGTACATTGTACTGTGCTATGTACAAGTTTGTTTACCTTACGTTTTTATGTATATATATATATATATATATACTCACCCATACGCACATGTAATATATAAACATCTATCTATATAATATATACTTCAATGCGCTTTTGTATCGAAAATAAATGAAATTCTTTTGAAATATCTCCAATTATAGCTTTGAGATAACACAGGAGATTTCCATTGCTCACAATAATTTACTGTGCATCTATCTGTGTGGCGGTTTTGTTACATTTATATGTATATTACAATGTTTTTCTAGAACAGATCAACACGGGAAAACTTGACAATCTTATGTTGATTGCTTTAGTTCTATAATCTACAGCTTATAGGCGAAATTTTTCGTGGCACAGCTATAATTCGTTGTATTCGTTATTACATTTTTGCTGTGTATATACGTATATGTGTATTTATTTATTTGCTTGTTTGTAAATAATATCCTTCCCATGTTTTGTCGTTTTTTAAAAATGTTGTTGTTGTGTTTGTTATAGTTCTTATTCAAAATGTGTCTTCAAAACATTTTTTCCCTTCTCCTCCCCAATAAACAGATGTGAGTGTCTATTAGCGGTGGTCTCGCGAGAAATATATTTTCTTGTAAACTTACATTTTCAACTTTTTTTTCACAGATGGTATATATATATATATATATATATAATATATATTATATATATATATATATATATATATATATATTATATATATATATATATATAATATATATATATTATATATATACAGAAAAGAAAGAAAGTAAAAGCAAATGCTAATAGAAAGGCAGAGAAAATAACATTGTGTCATAACGAGACTGAAAGAAGTGGGGGTAAAAAACAAAACAAAATACTACTACTACTACTACTACTACTACTACTACTACTAATAATAATAATAATAATAATAATAATAATGATGATAAAAGATAAAAAGATAAAATGTATATACAATACTGATTGATTATCGTCAGGTAAAAAAAAAGTAACAGAAAGGAATATGTGATGTTTGAATACCATGATATGGTAAAGTAATAAGGAACGATAAAAGAACAGCTTCGGGTTACCAAAACAATGTTTAAAAGTATGAGTCTTACAAGATCGGCATTGAGGTAAAAATAGCAGTTTGGAATTCTTAAACGATCAACAAAGTAATTTCAAGATGTTAATTAACTCTTACAAATCCTGAAGGTGGATATCGTATTTGTTTCATTTTGTTAGGTAAACGAAGAGACAGGGGAAGAATAAAGGAATTAAAGAACGGGAACAAAGAATTAAAAGAAGATAATAATATATTAAATAGATAAGAAAAAGGCTAATAAAAGAAAAGGAAATTAAGAAGGCACAACAAAAAAAGAAAACAGGAGGTAAATGTAAAACAAAAGCGATGAATTAAGACAAGAAGATGATAGACAAATACAAGCATGCGCCTGGGTTAGAGGAAGGAGGATAAATGAAAATAAGTGAGACAAGTGAAATGAAGAATGGACGGAAGAGAAGAAAAGAATTGCAGAAAGAAATAATAAGAAATAATTCGGGATGATGGTAAACAGAAAGAAGGAATCATGGAAGACATATCGTACAATTATACACACACATACGCGCATGAATATGTGTGTGTGTGTGTGTGTGTGTGTGTCCATTTGTGTACATATGTAAGTTTTAATATATGTATGTCTGTATCTATCTATGCATATAAATATTGCGTATATAAGTTTCTTTATTGGCCACACAGGGCTGCATACAGATGGGACAAGTTACAAGGTAGAGCTTTTCTTTTGGGGGATGAAAAATAACAAAAAACAAAAGAAAAAAAAACGGGTGGCGTAGGTTTTCGATCAAGAGGGATCGTAAAAGGGAAGAAAAGAACAAAAAAAACACAGATATGTAGATGCAGGTGAGTTTGAGAGTGTGCGCGTGAGAGAGAGAGAGAGAGAGAGAGAGAGAGAAGAGAGAGAGAGAGGAAGAGAGAGTGTCATAGAAAGACAGACAGACAGACAGACAGACAGACAAAGAATAAAACAAAGGCATAATAAAATGAATAGTTTAAAGAAGTAATGCAAGTCTCAGACAGACAGACAGACAAAGAATAAAACAAAGGCATAATAAAATGAATAGTTTAAAGAAGTAATGCAAGTCTCAGAAAGAGAAGGAAGAATCAAATGATTAAAAAGGAAATATGAAAGGGTTTGCACATGAAAAAGAAAAGGACGCTGGGTGTTGTATATTTAAGAGTTATCTATCTTTCCAAAGCTAAATATGAAAAAAAATATATATGCAAACATTTATAGAAAGAAATTAAAAAGAGGGCAGAATAACGAAAGAATAACTTTCTATTTCTATGGCTAATATCTTTACAGAAAAACAAAGGTGGCAGATAACAATAAGATAAGCTGTCTCTTACACAGAAAGTTTATATATTAAATAATTGGGAAAGTAATGTGGTTTGGTGAGTTTATTCATAGTTCTCTTAGTTTGTAAGCCAAGAGAACAATGGAGTATTGCGTGAGTAGAAAGGTGGGAATTAAAGAGGAAGAAACAGAGATAAATAGAGAGTAAGAGAGAAGGAGAGAGAGAAAGAGAGAGAGAAAGAGAGAAAGTCAAAGTGACAAACAAACAGAGAGAGAGAGAGAGAGAGAGAGAGAGAGAGAGAGAGAGAGTGTGTGTGTGTGTGTGTGTGATAAAAAGAGCGAAAAAGAAAGAAAACAGAATATCAGGAGAAACTTTACCTGCAGAATCTAAAATATGTGGGTTATAATCATCGAATCGTGGCATGTGGTCTTGAATATTATTTATGACAGGGGAGTCTTGAATCTATTTTCGAGGGAGTTATGAATGTATCTATCTATCTATCTATCTATCTATCTATCTATCTATATATCTATCTATCTATCTATCTATCTATCTATCTATCTATATATATATATATATATATATATATATATATATATATATAATATATATATATATATATATCTGTCTGTCTATCTGTCATTCTAGGTGTGTATTTGTGTGCAATGTGTCTCATAATTATGGGACACATTTATAACGAAAAGTGAAACAAGTCTGGGCGAATGCCCACGGCTTTGTAAATTAGAACAAAATTTATCCAGTATTATGAGCAGGTCTCTCTCTCTCTCTCTCTCTCACGTTATTTTTTCCTTATTTCTCTCTCTCTCTCTCGTAATTTTTTTCGTTATTTCTCTCTCTCTCTCTCTGTTTCTGTCTCCCTTGTTCGATGTCTGTTTAAACACAAAACCTGACTTTATTTCTATGTATATTTGCACTCGACCAAATGTGTACGAATGCGCTTGGTTCATGTACTTGTGCCTATTACGTAGTTGTACTTCACTCCTTATCGTGCAAACGACCGAGAGTACATAAATATTTGGCTACTCGTTTGGGAGATATGCTACATCCTCGACTCAGCTGCTACGATTTTCTATGGCAAATCTTCATCGGGCAACCGGTACTGTATCCACTGCTGTTCAACCTTTTTATAACGAGGACTCCATTATCAAATATATACTCAATAATTTTTAATCGACAGGGTGATATTCGATCTCACTTTAATCCATAAATTTCCAATGAAAGCTTTCTTAAATTTTGCTGTTCCAAGCAAGCGAAAATCAATCAGTTCTGATGAAATATATATGTATGTTATGTTTGTTCCAATCTGCATTTTCTTTTCAGACTTTGTGTAAAGACTACTTTATCTTATATTCGCCTAAATTTTTGCAGGTCAATAATGTTATTTAAGTGATATTTGCTCCTTTATCTAACATGTTGAGCTAAAAGTCAATGCATCTCTTTTTGATTTGACTCCAACTCTTTGATTTTATGTGTATACTAAAATATGTATTACTGAAGAAAAATAAATAAATAATAGATGCTAATAAATAACACCTATACTTGTGGATACGTTTGTTTACCGGAGAAATCCTCTTCGTAACTAAGTGAAATCAGGTTCGCTTTCGTCAAAAGTGCTTTCTACGACAGCATGGAGGTTAAAGAAGCATTTGATCGTAAGAAACTGAAATTATCGTTGTCAGAACGATCATTCCTGTTCATCAGTGAAAGACCTAATCCATGCTCTTGGCAAGATGTAAACGCCATCCTGCAGTAAGACGCCAGCTTGGGAGTACATGAGTTCTACAGAGGATGGTGTCATTTTAAAGTCAAGTAACCACTATTCCTACGTCCGCTCTGGTCTGTGCTGGTCATATCTATTCTGAGATTGCCTCTAGTTACGAGTCTCATACCAGGAAATGCTCATAGAGTAAATGCATACAGAACACGGAAGTGGATTAGCTCTTACACACACGTCACACAAGCCCATTGCTTTGTAACCAAAACGCATGAATCAGTCCCCGGTCTTTGCTCAACGGTAAAATATGAGCCATGTCTCATGAGGAAGATGGGGAAATTAGGAAACTATAAGTGTGATATGTAAATAACTCGGAAGAAGGCAACGAGGAATCATTCTTGTTTTTTCTCGATAAAAAATCTTAAGTATTGAGACTCCGGTAGTGAAGCCTGTGATGGTTGTTGCCTGTACGCAGAGTATATGACGAGAAAATAAACTTATTGCTACACTCACTTAAACTCACTATATGACCTTTGGATGCGTCTAACGGTCCCTACGCCGTTTCGAGTTTGCAGACCAGTTGTTAAATCTGAAAATATGGTTGCTGACCCACCTCATTAGAGTGAACTATCCAACTAATAATTATATGCATAAATGACTGAACTTAACTTAAAATACAACAAAATCAAGGATCTTCATACCACTAGTATCAATACACAACCTGTCCTTAAACCATATCAGAGCACATTTAAAGCCGATCACCGCTCTAGTGTTCTGTACTTTTTCACTTCACCGATTCAAAAGGCCATTATATTATGTTCATTCGAATATCATATGTTACCTACATTTATAACTGCTTATACATATTTTAATTCATTTTCAAGAAATCATTTCATATGAAACTGGTATATTAATGTATTTTCAAATAATTTCCAGCCGTGAGTTTTATTTATCATAGAAATAATGTAAACATAACTGAAGAAAGTGGTCTTTTCTCTCTCCTTTTTACTCTCTCCCACACTATCATTCTGAACTCGTTCGTTTCTGTTTCATCGAAATTGATTTTATTTTCGTCTGCTCTGACTTTGTACTCAGTAATATGAGTAGTTTCTTTGCCTTCCTATCTATATAGACAAATTCCATGCCAACAAGCTTTTGTAAACAAATGGTTACCAGAATAGTATATATATATATATATATATATATATATATATCCGTATGTATATATGTAGCATAATGACGCACGCACATAAGTACATATCCGAAATTTTAATAAATATTAGACTTTATAAGAATATTAATCCCTTTACAGAATACATTGGTCTTACGCAATTTTAAAGAACACATCCCCGAGCATAATAATAATAATGATAATGATAATAATAATAATAATAATAATAATAATAATAATAATAATAATAATAATAAGATGAAGGAAAGGATCAGGAGAGAATGTTATCGCAGAGTAAGAGCAATACTCAAGACAGAGCTGAATGCGAGAAACAGGATCGAAGCGATCAATGCATTAGCTATACCAGTTGTGACTTACAGTTTCAATATCGTTAACTGGTCAATTACTGAAATATGTAATCTTGACAGAAAAATACGAAAACTGTTGACAATGCATAGAATGCACCACCCTAAGGCAGATACAGAACGACTTTATCTGCCAAGAAAAGAGGGAGGCCGTGGACTTTTACAACTGGCAATAACAATGAAGATTGCTACAATTGGCCTAGACACCTACCTGAAAAACTCTGAGGACTGGATGTTAAAACTTGTCTCAAAACATGAAAACAAGAAAGCATCATACTCAGTAACGAAACAGGCAAAGGAATATCTAAGTGAATTCCGAATACAACAAATTTCGGAATTAGAGGTAGACATACAAGAAACAGGCACAGAAAAAGCTAAGCGCATGAAAACCCGTGCTAAATCTGCGGCCTTAGATATTCTGAATGATAAATGGCAAGAAAAACCTCTCTATGGCAAATACCCAAAGAGAGCAAATAATGCAGATGTTGACAAAGCCCTGACCCATCAATGGCTAATGGCCTCTGGCTTAAAATCTGAAACAGAGAGGTTTATCATAGCAGCTCAAGATCAATGCCTACCAACAAGAAACTACCAGGCCAACATATTAAAGATCAGAAGCAGTCCAAAGTGTCGTGTATGCCAGCAACAAAATGAAACCATTGACCATGTGGTCTCCAAGTGCAGTCTTCTAGCGCCTACAGAGTATCTCAACAGACACGATAGAGCTGCACAATATATTCACTGGGTAATCTGCAAAAACCTGGATTTGCCCCATGAAAAAAACTGGTGGGAACACAAACCACCCCCAGTGCTTGAAAATGACCACATCTCACTCATCTGGAACTTCACCATTCAAACTGACAGAAAGATAGATGCAAATAGGCCAGACATCTTATTGAAAGACTTCAAACAAAGAACATGCCTCCTCATTGATATGACTGTCCCAATCGATATAAACGTATCTGTCAAGACCTACCAAAAACTGAGCAAATATAAAGATCTTGAAATAGAAATCAGCAAAATGTGGAAGCTGAAGACTAAAACAATACCTGTTGTCATAGGTGCCCTGGGAATGATAGCAAAAGGGGCTGATAGCTACCTAACTCAGATACCAGGAAACCCCAAAATGGCAGAGATTCAAAAGATAGTGCTTATGGGAACTGCTCATATCCTACGCAAAATACTTTCTATGTAATCTCAAGGTTTAAAACAAACATAATTTTCGGTTTTTAAAGAAAAAGAAAAAAAAAATTTTCTTTTTAGACATTCATTAGTACAACACCAAAAAATCCCCCCAAATATATGGCACACTAGGCATAACAACAACATGAACTTCCAACCTGTTGTCTCTTGAGGTCTCTGGGTGAGACTTGGAGCCAACTTGTACAAATATAAAGCAAAAGTCAAACATATAATAATAATAATAATATAATAATAATAATAATAATAATAATAATAATATAATAATAATATAATAATAAAAATAATAATAATAAGAAGAAGAAGAAGAGAAGAAGAAGAAGAAGAAGAAATGGTTCTAGGAAGAGTTCTCAGGGTACCAATGATCACCCGGTATCGATAAAACAGGTTTGAGGCAATGTGGAAAACATACAAACATGTCTATAGTTTGGATTGACTTTAGAAGGCATATTGGTATGATGCCTCATTCTTGGATCGTTGAATTCCTGCAGATGTTTTGCTTTCCTGACAACATCACAAATTTTCTGATGCATAGCATGAAAGAGTTGAAAACCAAATTGAACTGAAGTAGTGTATTCCTTGGAGAAGTTAATATTAAAAGGGGTATCTTACAAGGTGGCTCATTTTCTCTGTTACTATTTGTAATTGCACTTGTACCCATAACAATGACACTTAGGAAAGTTAAGATGGATTACCGATGTGGGAAGAAAGGCTCATCATTGAACCATCTTTCGTTTGTGGATGACTTGAAATTCTCTGGGAAATCTGAAAAACTGATAGATTCCTTAACCAAAACAGTCAAGAAGTGTGGTATGGAATTTGGAATTACCAAATGATCGGTACTTAATATGAAAAGAGGGAGAACGCATCCTTCAGAGGACTGCGGTTACCGTCAGGCGAGACCGTGGGTTGAACCCGACGGTAGTGGTTATGGATATTTACGGATTTTGGAGCTGGATGACATTCCATTCAGAGAAATGAAAGTCAAAGTCAGCGAGGCGTATCAAAGAAGAGTGAAGATGGTATTGAAATCTAAACTGAATGCCAAAAATCTGATTACCGCAATGAATTTCTGGGCAGTTACGGTGGTCAGATATAGTGCATCCATCCTCAAATGAACTAAAGAGGAAATATCAACACTGGATAGAAGGACGAGAAAGTTGATGATGCCGCATAGAGCGCTACACCCTAAAGAAACGTAAACAGACTGTATATGAAAAGAAAGAGTGGTGACAGAGGATTAATTAGTATAGACCATTGTATAAGGAGTGTAAAGATAACGCTTGCCGCTTATTTGATAAATAATGATGAAGACCTGCTGCAATATTCCGCGAAAGATATGGATGTAAATGCAGATGAAATGATGGGCAAGGAAGAGTCTTACTAAAGAGCTAAGGAAAAGAGAAAAGATCTTGAAATGAGAATGCATGGATAGTGTGAAAGGAATACACAGGACGTTAAGTATAATACAGCAGTAGTGATCGGAGCGTTGGGCTCAATACCATTGAAACTTCAAGACTTCTTAAGGCAACTGGAAATCTTATGCAAGGTTGATGTCTTGCGAAAAACAGCCTTATTGGGTACAGCGCACACCTTAAGGAAAATATCATCTACCTGAGGTCGTTGTTGTGATTTGACAGATGACTAAAGACTCCGGTGCATTTTAACCTACACTGTGTTACGAAGGAATACTAATAATAAAAATAATAAAAATAAAAATAATAATAATAATAATAATAATAATAATATAATAATAATAATAATAATAATAATAAAAATAATAATAATAAGAAGAAGAAGAAGAAGAAGAAGAAGAAGAAGAAGAAGAAGAAGAAGAAGAAATGGTTCTAGGAAGAGTTCTCAGGGTACCAATGATCACCCGGTATCGATAAAACAGGTTTGAGGCAATGTGGAAAACATACAAACATGTCTATAGTTTGGATTGACTTTAAGAAGGCATATGGTATGATGCCTCATTCTTGGATCGTTGAATTCCTGCAGATGTTTTGCTTTCCTGACAACATCACAAATTTTCTGATGCATAGCATGAAAGAGTTGAAAACCAAATTGAACTGAAGTAGTGTATTCCTTGGAGAAGTTAATATTAAAAGGGGTATCTTACAAGGTGGCTCATTTTCTCTGTTACTATTTGTAATTGCACTTGTACCCATAACAATGACACTTAGGAAAGTTAAGATGGATTACCGATGTGGGAAGAAAGGCTCATCATTGAACCATCTTTCGTTTGTGGATGACTTGAAATTCTCTGGGAAATCTGAAAAACTGATAGATTCCTTAACCAAAACAGTCAAGAAGTGTGGTATGGAATTTGGAATTACCAAATGATCGGTACTTAATATGAAAAGAGGGAGAACGCATCCTTCAGAGGACTGCGGTTACCGTCAGGCGAGACCGTGGGTTGAACCCGACGGTAGTGGTTATGGATATTTACGGATTTTGGAGCTGGATGACATTCCATTCAGAGAAATGAAAGTCAAAGTCAGCGAGGCGTATCAAAGAAGAGTGAAGATGGTATTGAAATCTAAACTGAATGCCAAAAATCTGATTACCGCAATGAATTTCTGGGCAGTTACGGTGGTCAGATATAGTGCATCCATCCTCAAATGAACTAAAGAGGAAATATCAACACTGGATAGAAGGACGAGAAAGTTGATGATGCCGCATAGAGCGCTACACCCTAAAGAAACGTAAACAGACTGTATATGAAAAGAAAGAGTGGTGACAGAGGATTAATTAGTATAGACCATTGTATAAGGAGTGTAAAGATAACGCTTGCCGCTTATTTGATAAATAATGATGAAGACCTGCTGCAATATTCCGCGAAAGATATGGATGTAAATGCAGATGAAATGATGGGCAAGGAAGAGTCTTACTAAAGAGCTAAGGAAAAGAGAAAAGATCTTGAAATGAGAATGCATGGATAGTGTGAAAGGAATACACAGGACGTTAAGTATAATACAGCAGTAGTGATCGGAGCGTTGGGCTCAATACCATTGAAACTTCAAGACTTCTTAAGGCAACTGGAAATCTTATGCAAGGTTGATGTCTTGCGAAAAACAGCCTTATTGGGTACAGCGCACACCTTAAGGAAAATATCATCTACCTGAGGTCGTTGTTGTGATTTGACAGATGACTAAAGACTCCGGTGCATTTTAACCTACACTGTGTTACGAAGGAATACTAATAATAAAAATAATAAAAATAAAAATAATAATAATAATAATAATAATAATAATAATAATAATAATAATAATAATAATAATAATAATTATAATAATAATGAGAATGATCCCTGGCTTACCATCCCTGCAAGAAGTGCAAAAGATTGTCTTAACTGGTACATCACACGTATTGAGAAGAGCATTGTCGATGTGAGAACTGTTGCTGCTCATGTATTTTAATTTAACTTTAAAAAAAAAAAAAAAAAAAAAAAAATGAATGAACTACTGAGTTTGGTTTAATGGCCTACCAATATACACTATGAGTTTCTTTGCCCTAGGAGTCGGGAAGACACTCGGCAAGAAATGGGAGAAAATTTGAAAGAAGAAAAAAAAAGTAATAATAATAATAATAATAATAATAATAATAATAATAATAATAATAAGAAGAAGAAGAAGAAGAAGAAGAAGAAGAAGAAGATGTGAGAGCTCTCCCAAAGAGGAATCTATTCGTACTCATGCTTTCCAACCTTGTCCACCAAACAACATTTTCGCCACAACTATCAAGCAAAAGAAAACTGCCTTGCCTGCATGATTGGAGGATGGCGGTGGGGAAATTATCACTACAGTCTCGGCCGATAGACGGATCCATCCCACGCGTGACAGCAGCTGTTCGACATAACTCCACACGTCACCAACGCCCGGATATTGGTCGCGTGCGTGCAGAACAGTTTCATCACTCTGCGCGCACCTCGAAAAGCCCGTCTGATAAACAAGAATTTATAAGGAATCAAATTTAAATTAAGCAGAAAATGGAGAAATTCTTGATTAACAACAAAATGACTACCATCAATTATTATTTTTTAATACAAAACTTTATCCCAACTAACAGCCGTTTCTGCTTCCAATGTCCGACAGCGCCGCCAAAGAAAATTCTGAGAATAATATTCGTCAAATTCTATAGCACATCCGATCGGGAACTTGGAGCTGCATCAGGGTGAAGAAAAATACATAGAAGAAAATAAGATAAAAGAGCCTCGAGAGGATGAATGGAGGCTTAGTATCTTTGAATCATAACATTTCGCAGTGTAACAGTTCCGGTGGTTGAGTAATGACTGAACTAGAAAATTAATTCGTGGGTTAATCTTTCTTTAGGAGTAGCAGGGTATATAAATAATAAAAAAGTAAGATCAGTACTTTGGTATAGCGGGATACGACAATAGGTCTAGAAAAGGAATAGTACATAAGATTCCTAAATAATAATAATTAATATTAATCTAAATAACATGCCCATAAATTAATCATTTTATATACTTACTGATATATTGTAAAGACCAACCACATATTGTCCATCATATGATTGACCAGAGTCCAGCCATCAATATAATTGGTCAGTTAAATTTAAAAACCAAAGGGCAAGCTATTAAGACCATTATAGGGGTAAATGTAAATAAAGAAGTAAATAACAAGTAAATGTATGGAGAAGTAGCATATGCTATAAGTGGCCCAAGGCTGCTTAAGACATTATAAACAAATCAGCCAAACATGTAAACAAGCACCGTAAGAAAGAAGGTACTACGGTTAAGGTGCGACTGCCGTAAAGGGGAGGTAATGGCTAGGGCATTGACCTTCACTTATATAATCATAATACTAAATCTATCCTCTGAAATAGCGACCAAAGTCCCAAACGGTGGTTTTACTAGACAAACTGTAATTGTCTAAACATCCCCTAAAAACATTCAGCCTAGTGGACCTATGATAAGGCATAAGTACAAAACTCCAAACTAATTAAATGATTGTAATTAAATCATTTGCTAATTACTAGTATGGTTACAAATACAGGGTCCTCATTAGAAGAGAGATAAGAAATTCTTTTACTAACGCTTTTTATAAGAGCTTCTTTTATAGATTGTGGATGATTACTTTGATAATTTATATATCTTAAGTTAAAGTTGGGTTTCATGTAAGGTTGGCGTAATCCCGTATTTAAGTTGCAGTTGAGAAAGGTCTAATTTTTATCCAAGGACGAGAGGAAAGATCGCGCTACGAAGCGTTTGAACAAACTCAAGCATCCCCTACAACTGAATATGCTTTGGTTTTTCTCAGACGAGAAAAATTTCTGCCTGGATTAAATAGTGAACACACAGAATAACTGTTAGCTACCCGTGTCCCCAAAATATGTAGAGAGTGTAATAAAAATCAGACATCCAGTAAACATCATGGTGTTTGGAGTGATCACTAGTGATGACGATGTTATGCCTCCATTCATCAGGGGGGGGGGCTACATTCAAGTACTTGGTGGAGGTAGTGCTGCCCTGGGAGGAGACGGCGGGATCTGGAAGACACTATGTCTGGCAACTGAACTCTGAATCATGCCACACGAGCAGGAGAACCTAGTCTTGGCTGTCAGACAATTTCTGCGACCACATCAGTTCTAACATCTGGCTATCTAACTCCCCAGGCAGCAAACTCCTTGATTATTAAGCCTGGGGTGCAGTTGAGCGAGAGATCTACAAAACTCCTTGTGACACCAAAGATGAGGTGAAGGCAAAAATTATGGCAGCATTCACCAGCTTAAACAAAGAGACCGTCCAGAAGAATTGTAGGAAGATTCCGAAATCATCTGGAGGCCGTGGTTGAAGCCAATGGCGTTTTTATTTATGCAATTAAATCATCATTGGCTTCAACCACTGTTTAATATTTCAAGATATTTTCATGTAATTTTGGTAAATATATCTGTTAAAATAAGATCTCAGTGTTATTTTCACTTTTGCGTAATTTTGACGACGATTTATTCACCGCACCCTGTATATATAGATATTGCTCTTAAAACACTTGATATGATTATGTGTGTGTATATCCGTGCGAAACCTTTATATAATTGTTGTAGCCCCTATTGACAATCTAGCCTCCTACTTAACTCAGTAATTGCTTAGTCGGACAGCGGCGGTCAAAGGAAGTGAATGCTAATGCGATATAAAGTCAGTGGAAAAGACAGAGGTCTGACAGCGGTACTTCCGCCGATATCTCGTCAGCACGTGCCGCCGTGTGTCACCGGCATTTAGTGGCCAATGTTGCGACAAAGAACTATCGTCTTAGACGCTATTTCTGAACGTAGTGCAACGGTGCACACCTTGTCACCAGCAACATCAGGGATTCTACCACCCATGTCTGTAAAGCCACGGATCACGTGATAGATTGTGGCGTACGTTTTGTTTAAGTTATTTATTTTACTCTTTTTTATTGTTTTGCAGACAATTAGCTTTCTTTATGCCAGAATCTGCTTCATACACATGCACATACACGCACATTACACACATACGCTCAAACTAATATTTACAGTTACATACATACAGACAAACAAACTAACAAACAAACATACAAACACACACACACACTGATATATATTTAGATAGACAGCTCGATAGATAGATAAATAGATAGACAGGCACAAACAGATAAAGGAACGGACTGACACACGCCAGAGTGCTCTCTTTCTCATAAGCACACGCACACACAGAATATATTTATGCAGAAACTGACACACATATATACACATGCATGAGCAGCGAAAATTAAAACAGAAATACAAATATACATACATATTCACAGATAGATACACGCACACGCACACACATACACACACACACACACACACACACATACACACACACACACACACACACACAGAGATACACACAAACACACACATATAAATAAACATACAACACATACAGAGATCAATGTTTACAGACATATATACAAGCACATAGATACATATATAGGTGCAGGCGTGGCTGTGTGGTAAGATCGTGTTTCCCAATCATATGATTACAGGTTCAGTTCTACTGCGTTGCACTTTGGATAAGTATCTTCTACTATAGCCTCGTGCCTACAAAAGCCTTGTGAGTGGATTTGGTAGCCGGAAACTGAAAGAAACCCGTCGTATATATGTATATATATATACACACGTGTCTGTGATGGTCTCCCCACCATCGTTTGACAACCGATGTCCGATGTTGGTGTGTTTATGTCGCCGTAACTTAACGGTTCGGCAAAAGTAATCGATAAAATAAGTACTAGGCTTAGAAAGAATAAGTTCTGGGGTCGATTTGTTCGACTAAATGCGGTGCTCTAATATGGCCAAAGTCAAATGAGTGAAACAATTAAAATATTCTGTAATTATATACATAATCATAATAAGGGCTCAGCTAAGTGACTTACCACGTACTGAATTAGAAATAGAAGCCATTGTCTTTTCAACTACCATCAAATCTCCGAGACAATAAAACACTTTAGTTAGCGCGTTACTGTCGCGGAGATTTTATGGTGGTTGAAAAGACATTGGCGTCTATTTCTAATTCAGTACGTGGCGAGGCACTTAGTGACCCCTTATTATAATTATGTATATAATTATAGAATATTTTGTATAATTTACCTAAAAGGTTTTTCACGTACTTACTACTTGGTGAAATTATTCATAATTTTACCCCATATTATTATCATTATTATTATTATTATTGTCATTATTATTATTATTATTAATATTATTATTATTATTATTATTATTATTATTATTATTATTATTATTATTATTATTATTATTATTATTATTATCATTATTATTGTTGTTATTATTATTATCATTATTATTATTATCATTATTATATATGCATATATATATTTCCTTTTTGGATTTGGTTTGCAAGATTCTTTATATGAGTTCGTGTGTTGAAGCATATTCTGTTGTGTCTGGTGAGTGTAATTTTCTTTTTGTGCATTATAATTTAATACACTCACCGGAAAAATTTCCACTTACTTCTTATTTGTATTTTCCTAAAATTTCAGGAAAGTAAATATTATGTGCTTGGCCAGCAAGCTACTTACCACACTGCTACTCCTATATATATATATCTATATTTATATTATATGCTAATAAGGTTACGTGGGAAAATCAGTGTTGTTTGACTATTTAAAGTGGTTTCTAATTGTTTGTAAAAAGTACATGCTAGTTAGATATGTATATAGTATTTCACATACACACACGCGCGCGCAGTTATATATGTATATTTGCATTTATTTACATATACATGAGAGTTAAGCGTAAATGTGTCTCGGTCTATGTATGTATATATACATAGATGCATATATATATTATAATTATATATATATATATATATATATATATGTATACATATATGTATACATATATATATATATATATATATATATATATATATATATATATATATGAAAAAACAAGTAAAAAATAGAAAATGCTAAAATAATTTTATAGTGAACATTTCAGTACCGGTTTCGGTCATTTTGAGACCTTTTCAACTGTAACGATTAAATAATTAAATTAGAAAAATTAGAAGAAAAGTTTTTTTAAAAGAATATTTCTATAGTAGTGTTCAGATTTAAGTGGCATTCTGCCTTTCTCTGACTCCCTGTTTGCATTGTGTGTTCGAGGTAGTTGTGAGCTCTTGGTAGGGTAGTTAGAGAGAAGGCTGGTGAGGAAAGGGGGTGGGAGAATCTGGGAGTGCCTGATGGTCGTATTTTGAATGGTCAGTGGCGGCTGGCAGTCTCAGTTCAATTCAGGAGAATATTTATATGACAGGCTTCTTTATAGAATTAGCGTAGGTGTTATACTAAAAAACATTAGTGACGAACACTTAAGGGGTAGGGGGTGGAGAAGAAGAAGAAGAAGAAGAAGAAGAAGAAGGAGAAGGAGAAGGAGAAGATGACGATGATGGTGATGGTGTGGGATGATTATGACGACGATGATGATGATAACGATGATGATGAAGAAGAAGAAGAAGAAGAAGGAGGAGAAGGAGAAGATGGTGGTGATGATGGTGGCGATGATGATGATGCCGATGATGATGATAACGATGATGATGAAGAAGAAGAGGAAGAAGAAGAAGAAGAAAAAACAGAGAAGGGAGAATATGAATGTAAATATAGCTATGAAGGGGCTGATTAGTAATGGATTCTATTGAGTGTAGTATTTGTGTGTGTATATATATTTTTTTTTCTTTTATTCTAAGGTTGAGGTATATTAATTGTTTGTCGTAGACCCGTTAAGAAGTGGCTTGTATTTTGTAATAAAGAGATTTTCTTTACTTATTCGTTGTCTCGAGGTTGTATCGTCCCTAAATTGGTAGAGGGGGAAAATTCTGAAGTTTGGTGTTTTTTTGTTGGCGCAAGTATCTATGTGTTGGCTAAAAGCTATTTTTCTGTTTTGGGGAATTTTTATCTGGGATCTGTGCAGGGCCATTCGTTTACGCAAACCATTTTTTGTTTGGCCTATGTACTGCTCTTGACACCGGAGCAGGTTAGTGAGTATATTAGGTTCTCCGAAGCACATGTGAAGTTGCTTTTCACTGTAAAACGTTGTCCCTGTTTGAAGGAGAACTCAGAACCCTCGATTAGATAGTCGCATATCCCGCAATTGGGTCTTCCACATTTTTTACTGTCGGCTTCTGTGTTGAAGAGTGAATTCGGGCTTGTGTAAGGAGACTTTTCATGGATCTAGGCTGTCTTTTGCTTTTTATGATCGTGTGTGTTTGGAGGATTGTGTTCATTCTGTGGTCTTTTTTTAGGAGGGGTATGTTGTGGAGGATGGTGTCGAAGGCTTCGTTATTGAGAGGGTTGTGTGTGGAGATGTATGGTAAGGCTTTTGGTTGTAAGTTTTTCTTTGATTTGGGATGTCTCAGTTCCTTGATGTTAAGTTGAAGGGCACGTTGAATGCATTTGTCAATAAGTGAAGGTGGATAGTTCCTGGTGATTAGGGTATCTTTTAGTTCTTGTAGTCGTGTGTCTCTGGTGTTTGCGTTAGAGACTATAGTGCATATCCTTTTTGCTAGATTGAAGGGGATATTCATCCTGGTGTGTCTGGGGTGGCATGAATTGAATGGAAGATATTGCTTAGAGTCTGTAGGCTTATAGTATATGTCTGTTTCTATTATATTATTAGCTTCTTAATGAGGATATCGAGGAAGGGGAGTTGTTGTTGGCTATATTCCATCGTGAATTGGATGTTTACGTCCAGTCCGTTTAAAATTTTCTGGAATTCTATGAGTTTTTCTATATTTTTATGCCAAAGGATGAAACAGTCATATATATATATATATATATATATATATATATATATATATACATACATATATATCTCTATATATGTATGTGTGTGTGTGTTTGATAATATCTATACAGATATACAACATATACACACAGATATCAGTGTGTGCAGATATACAAGCACGTAGAAACATATATACGTCATGTATCTATCTATCTATCAATCTATCTATCTATCTATCTATCTATCTATCTATCTATCTATCTATCTATCTATCTATCTATCTATCTATCTATCTATCTGTATGTATGTATATATATGTGTCAATGTGAGTTTGTTTTTGTCTTGTGTCTACCCAAACATAATATAAAACCATATACATGACCCATGCTAAACGCCCATCATATTTCCTCCCCACATCTCTATCATTTATTATTTCATTTTACATGTGTTTATGCAGTTTGACCCTTATATTTATCGATTGCAAAATGTGTCTGCATTGTTCAGCCGGGATTTATAGCTGGCAAGCCGTGTGCTGGTACTCCCCTGTGTAGAAAATGACAGGCTGGTGCTGCGACAGATTCTAGTCAGTCTGCTAACTGGTATTCTTATAACCCGTCTCTTTGTTCCTGTGTCTTTGCACGCCTCTCCCAGTTCTTGCCACATTTACCTGTGACTGCCGTTAGTTATTCAATCCACTGCACCTGTTTAATGCAAAATACACTTTTTTTTTAAAACTCTTTTCCTTTTAGAATATGCATACTTACGTAAACACACTTCTATATACATATGTGTCTGAGCGTATATATATATATACAAATTTATATATATATACAAATTTATATAAATATACATATGTATATATAATATATATATATATAATATATATATATATATATATATATATGTAATTGCGTACATATATATCATATATCTATACATGCATATATGTGTATGTGTGTGTGTTTGTGTGTAGAGAGGGAGAGAGATAAATAGATAGCTGTGAGTTTGTCTGTATGTGTACAGACATAGATGTATATATTTTCTATGTGTACAGAAGTATGTATATGTATACGAATATGCACATACATACACACATATATATTCATGTACATGTAATAATATATGTATATATCTATATATATACATACATATATACATACATACATATATATATATATATATATATATATATATTATATATATATATATATATATATATATATATATATATATATATATGTATATATATATAAATATACAAGTGTATGTATGAATATATAAGTTGCTAAGTCTGAATCTATGTAGTTATTAATGTATGTAAAAATTACAAAAAATAAATCAAGCTCCATGTCGGATTACGCGTGTAACGAAATCGTCACCCTTGGTGAAGTAGGAATTATAACTAATCACTACTGAAGAAACAAAATAACATAGAAGACTTCAATTCCCTTCCCATTAAACTCCTTGTCTTTCCATCTAATCCCTTCATCATCAGCAGAAACAGATATTGCATGAGCAACGACGAAGAGAACATCGTTAGACACAAGTCGATGTATGGAAAGCAACTGTTTTCTTTTAAAACTTATTTTGTCTTTGTTCTGATCGACCCACTGTCGTCCACATACTGAGACTTATGCGCGTTATGTATAAGTACACTTCCTGTATTCACATGCACACAACAATTCTGGTTAGATTTTATGGTCTCAATTTATCAGAAGGTTGCCTGTCCTGAAAATTTCCCGATATCAACATTGATAGACGATCGGTCATTATACGGGTAGAAAGGAAGGAAAAAAGGAAGGAAGGAAGGAAGAGGGACAGGTAAATAGATGGAGACGTAGACAGAGGGAGGCAGTATATATGGCTGATGGCTGAGACAGAATATAAAAAGACAGTGAATGCTTGTGAGAGTGGAAGGATTTGTGGGGCGGTGAATAAGAAGGTAGAAAAATATAAATGAAAGGAAGAAAGAATAGAAAAAGAAATGTATTGAAAACCAAGTAAATGAATGAAGTATTTAAAGCTTTAAATGGTTCGAAAGACACGTGCTGTTGGTCCAGGAAATTTGTATCAATTCAGTGAAGGCGATTGTGCCAGAAAATGGCTAATTTCCAAAGCACAATTTACAAAACAAAACAAATCAATGTTGTACTGTAGTCGTGGTTGCTGCAGGTTTTGCTGA
>NC_042997.1:105453143-105483143 GCF_006345805.1 Octopus sinensis | reverse complement strand
GTCATTTCCCATGCCTCACTCATGTAGGACATGTAAGTCGTGTAAGGGCTACCCGGCCATATGCGACACTCCTCCCCAAATCCTTTAAGCCTTTCCCACAAGGGAAACCTTATGACCTCCACAGGTATCTGCGGAGGCCATTCGGGATCCCGTGTGAAGGGCATATCTACTGTTTCTTTATGTTCTTCTACTATTTTTCCACCTCCCCGCCCTTGTGGAAAAAGATAATTAATTGATCATTTTTAAGGGCGGGGTGGTTTCTTCCACCGTGGGTGGCACAACTTCGGGACATGCAGTCGGCACATCATCTCCCCGCTGAGATGACCCGTTCTTCTTCCTTCTTTTTTTCTTTTCTTCCTGGCTTCGGGAGAGTGGAGCTCTTCCGTTTTGTCTGGAGACTCTCCCCAGCCTTCCGAAGCCTTAGGTTCCTTCGGCGGGCAACTGTTGTTGCCCGCCTTCTTCCTTTTTAATCCTTTTTGAGTTGAGGAGGCTGAAGATTCCTCGACCACATCCACCTCTCCCTTTGACCGGGTAGAAGAGGTGGAATCTAGTGACTGTTCCAGGACCTCACCATGGTCCTGGGGGCAGTTCCTTTTAATGTGGCCTGGCTGCAGGCACGAGTGACACTTTGGGGGACGTCCCTCAAGTATCACCGGATACCTGCAGCCAGCCATTTTCAAGAAGTCTGGAAAAACCAGTTCTGTTGCGGCCGATGGGGTCCACAGGGTCAAAATCGCTTTTGACCCTTCCCAATCGACCGCCAGCAATACTCTTACATTTAAGAGCCTGGGCCCGCCATCCCCCAGTCCTCGTCGGATGGTATCTTCAATTCAGTCCGCTTCGGTGCTCGGGGGGAGCCCACATACCCAGGCTCGTATTAATTTTCTTCCACAATATGACGGGAGAAACAGAATTTCCTTGCCTTATAAAGGCTGACTCGCAAACTGGTGAGCCTTTTCCCCGTTGTCAAACAGCAACCATACGGTTGCATGTTTGACACCACGGGATATATATTTTACAGAGGACAAATGTTCTTTAAGTTCATTTTTATGACTTGTTTTGGGAAGACGGTGATGGAATTAAGAACTTTAGAATACGTTCTAAGTACAATCGTCTTCTCCGCCATATCTTTTAACCATTGCTTAGGCGGGTTAATTTCCCACTCTAAGACAGAGTTTTTCTTTTTAAGTTCCTTCTCTGCCATGTCAAAAAACAGTTCAAAAGTAGTTCAAAAGACAGTCTGCCAAAAAATTAAACCGAATAAAAATAAAACAGAATAAAAGAGGAGGGGAGGAAACTGAAATTAAAGTAATGAAAAGAATGAACCAAAATTTAGAAAGCAAGAAAAAATAGAAGATAAAAGTAAAAGAAACACCTCACAAATAGCACAGACAGGGAATCCTTTGTATAATACCCCAAAAAGGTAATCCAAATGGCTTATTCTTATTTTTCTGGCGAGATACGCCCACTAGAATTCACAAAAAGTGAATACGCAGTAACTTGCTTGCCAACCACATGGTCCGGGCTCAGGCTATAGTTGAAGACACTTCCCCAGCGGAAGTGGTTGGCTGGCAAGCTACTGAGCATTCGGCCACGCCTGCGCCTACAAATATATACATATACATATATGAATATATGCATATATATATACATATATATATATATATATATATATATATATATGTAGGTAGGTCCCGGGTTGAGTCGGGGTTAACCACAGTAAATAAGCTACTCAATACATAGCAGAGTAAAGTAATTTATTTTATAGAAGGAGCTTCTACAGGACTAGAACTTCAGGAAGCTTCCTGAAGATTTCATCTGAATGAAACAGTTCTAGTCCTGTAGAAGCTCCTTCTATAAAAAAATATATATATTTATATATATATATATATATATATATATATATATATATATATATATATATATATATATATATATATTATATATATATATACATATATACATATATATATATATATATATATATATATATATATATATATATATACATACATACATACATACATACATACATACATACATGCATACATACATATAGACGTGACAATTCACGCCAGACAATTCGGTGCATAGACAATGCAGTGCAGGGCATCTTATTGACCTTAGGTAAAGGTTATTCTAGGGATGAAAAAAAAGGAAGAGGTAAAAAACATGTAACGATAAAAGATTAAAACAGAAGTAAAAATGCTAAATTGTTTTCTTTGAACCAGTAGTTAGCTCGTTAAATTTCACAGAAAATTCAAAAGGTGTAGTTATCGTTTCTTATGGGAGTGTGTATATATGTTTATGTATTTTTTTTTGCTTCAGTTTATTTTACGTATATGTATGATTTTTGCTTATGTATAGTCAATCTATTCTATGACTGGTGTGTTTGTAGGTTGCATGTGCATGAGTTTTAGATATTCAGCCAACACCAACACAATGTCATGTGCTGAATTGTCGGTACTCCACACACACACACACACACAAATATATATATATATATATATATATATATATATATATATTTATATATATATGTATGTATGTATGTGTGTGTGTGTGTGTGTATGTATATATATATATATGCACACACGAAAGCATTGGAGACAACAAATAATGTAGCGTTGTTGAAAAAGTAAACAAAATTCATTTACATTTTTGAGCTGGATGCCCCTCATCAAGAAAGAGGCAGATCTGAATGGTGTGTTGCTGCACGTTGGACTTTTGCCTTTCGCGCAGGAGCAGAATGTAAAGAAGGTGGTCAGACATGCCTAATTGAATTAACAAAGTGATTCTCCTGCTAAGGGAGTTAGCTCTTGAGGTATAATTGCAGTTTTCCTTGTATGTGCGTGCGTATATGCATTAGTAAGAATGCACATGGGAGAATACCTTCGGCAAACTTTTGGTCATTTTGCATATTTATTTCTGTATGTGAGGGACGAAGAAAGCGCTGTTCAAAGTGACGTACATCTATCTTGTTGGACCAATTTATCATCGATTTTATTTGTATTACTTTTTAACCTTCGTCTTTTAATTCTTCCAGTCGTTATACTATAACTAAGCTGTGGTATCGCTTTAAAGGTTTTAGGTGGAAGAGCTCTATCCAATAATTATTCTATCAGTCTCTTTTAGGCGAATGGCGATGATACGGTGAGGTATTGAAAGCAACGCTGGTTGTCAAGCAGCGGTGTAGGACATATACAAAGGCGTAAATACATATATACAGACAGACGGAGAGACAGAGCGACAGACAGACAGAGCGACAGACAGACAGATAGACAGACATACACTCACACACACACACATATACATATAGGTGCAAGTGCGGGCATGTGGTTAGAATTTTGCTTCCAAACCACATGGTTTCCTCCTCAGTCCCACAGCGTGGCACCTTGGGTAAGTGTCGTCTACAACAGCCTCGGGCCGACAAAACACTTCTGAGTGTATTTGGTGCAGAAATACTGACAGAAGCCTGTTATATATATATATATATATATATATATATACAGAGAGAGAGAGAGAGAGAGAGAGAGAGAGAGAGAGAGAGAGAGAGATTATACATGAATACACAGACAGATACACACATACTGAACATCTTTACGCTCTTCTGTCCCAGAAACTACATTCTCTTCTCCTTCCACTTCCGGTCACTTCAAAAATATAACCGCACTTGTATTATCGGCGAATTTTCCTTATTTTCCTTCTTTCTCTTTTGACGTACCTCTTTCCGGCAAAGAGCTATGCTTGAAACGTTAACAACTCTCTCCTTTCACCGAGCGTCAATTTAATATATTGCTTGTGTACGTCCTCACTTTCGGTTTCGTTCATTTTTTTCTCTGTTTTTTAAGTGTTTGTTCTTTGAATTACGTATGTAGGTAGGTATATATATATATATATTATATATATATATATATGTGTGTGTGTGTGTGGTGTGTGTGTGTGTGTGTGTGTGTGTGTGTGTGTGTGTCTGTGTGTGTGTGTGTGTATATATATATATATATCACGTTCTTGTCCCAGTTTGTATATATTTTTTTTACTTTTTACATATATAATGGCGGCTCCGTAGCCACACTTTTGTCCTTATACGTAAGTATATATTCTCTAACATTGGTACGACTCTTGATCTGTCTCTTTCTTCTCCCCTGTTCACCTTCTCTCTCTCCTCATCTGTCCCTTTCTCCTCTCTTTTGTCCTCACGTGACCAGCTAGCCACTGCCCTGTTGCCTTTTCGCAGCCAGCAGTCGTTGTAGCAACACGTTTTTGTTTGTCTCCCGTGACCATAAGGTACAACTCTACAAGCCAGCCCCAAACTCAACTCGTCCTGTCGAAAGACCCTTGTCCTACGTCCTGGTTTTGTTTTTATCCTTACCTTTATTGTTTTTACGTTTTTGTATTCTTATTCGTGCTTTCCTTATTGTTTTCGCGTATTTCTGTATTTTTATTCGTGTACATCGTCCGTTTTCCGTCCTTGTGTTGTATACATTCGAAGCTTTCTTCCAAGGGATCTAATGCGCTTAGCTTAGATTTTCCTTGATGGCTGCCGAGGTCGGAGCAATCTCAAGATTAATCAGCCGAAATTGCGAAGATGATCCGGTTCTTGACTGATGACTGAGGGCTTCGAATGTCCCGTCCCGTGGTTCTTGTGTCGTCTTCTAGGTGTTTCACGTTCTTGTCCCAGTTTGTATATATTTTTTTACTTTTTACATATATATATATACATGCATAAATACATATATATGTATGCATAATAAAGACTGACGATGGGATTGAATGGTCTCGCTACAATAATTCATTAACGTTACAATAAAGTTACGTGCAACATCTAAATGATTAAGTAATACATCAAGAGATTTCACCTATAAGCGTATATTTATGTATGTATGTATGCACATATATGTGCACGCACACGCAAGTATATATTTGTGTACATATATATATATATATATATATATACATGTGTGTGTATCCGTGTGTGAGTGTGTGTATATGTATGTTTGTATGCACGTATACATGTCTGTATATATACGTACATGGTTTAACATACGCATATACACTACATGAGACAACATTTATATCGAAATATAATCCATAGGTATATTGGCTCGTAAGCAAGTTAATGGAGCTAAGATCATTACTACATAAGTGAAATAAAAAAACTAATTTATTAGCATTTACTCGCTCTAATTGTGCAACTTCAGTAAATCGTATTTCATTAAACATTAATGCCGTGTAATTTTAGTACAGTAAAGTTATTTCTAAATCGTGAAGGATTTCAAATTGTAATCTCCCAGTTACTTAATGCTACATCAAAAAATTTCTAATTGCAATAAATGCATATGAAGCAGAATTTGATGCTAAAGAATTTGATGAGCAATCTGCTGTTGAAATGCAACATTACTCAGGCTGCAGTGCTGTATGCGTCATACAATATTTTAAATCAAGGAAACTTTTAAAAATGTTTAACGTTGATATATAGAAAGTGCACATACTATCACCAAGCTTGAGTGTATAAATCCCTAAAGCCTATGCAGACGCCACCATTGGGCTTTACATTTTACTATATAGAGTATATAAGCCTACGCTATCTTCGCATAAACAGATTTTAAATTTAGCTCTTATTACTAGTAGGTCGTTCGGCGACATGAAGATTCATCCAATGGTTAGTAGGTACTTAATCAGGACTGAGAAATGCGTGTATATGTATTAAAGCTGGTCACATCTCTACCATCCTTTCTCAAATACTGCTTACATATATATTTAATTGTCACTAAATGTGATTAGGGTGTTAAAAACTCACCTACTTTGCTAGAAATAATTGCTATAATGCACTAATGCTGTAGTTAACGTACATGATTGAAAATATATACACTAACCATAATTGTCCGTTCTGGTGAGCTTGTTGGAGGTTCGAGCGACCGAAATTTTGACATCATATTGCAAACATGAATTTTTGAATGATGTTAACGATCTGTGTGTGTTTCTAAACTACCAGCTTTTGTCTCCCACGCTGCAATTGTTCTAGTTTCGACTCACGATTAAGATTAAAATCCTCTACAATTATTCTTATATAATATAATATAATATAATATAATATAATAACATACAATATATCAGTTAATTACATTGGCCCCGGTGATCAACTGGTACTTATTTTATCGACATCGAAAGGGTGAAAGACAAAGTCGATTGCAGCGGAATTTGAGCTCAGCAGAATTGACGCTAAGCATTCTCTCCGGGCCGGTAACGATTATGCCAGCTCACCACCTTACTATAACTATTAATATTTGTTTGAAATCTTCATATTCCACCGAAGTTGACTTTGCCTTTCATCGCTTCAGGGTTCGATAAATTAAGTACCAGTTAAATACTGAGGTTGATGTAATCGACTATCTCCCTACCCCAAAATTCCTAGCCTTGTGCCAACATTTGAAACCAATAGTTGTTTCATATTTAAGGTGGCGAGCAGGTAGAAATGTTAGCACTCGAGACAAAATACTTAACGGCATTTCGTCCGTTTTCACCGCGGTGGACTTGGCATTTAATCATTTTGGGGTCGAATATCGAGTGCCAGGGGAACACTGAGGTCGATTTAATCGACTTGACCCTTCACCTGAATTTGCTGACCTTATGCTAAAAGTTGGAACCAATATCGGTTTCAAATTTTGGCACAAGGCCAGCAACTTAGAGAAAGGGTGCTAGTCGATTGCATCGACCTCACTGGTTCAACTGGTGCTTATTTTGTCGACTCCAAAAGGACGAAAGGCAAAGTCGACCTCGGCCGAATTCGAACTTGGAACATAAAGACAGATGAAATGCCGCTAAGCATTTTGCTCGGCGTTCTAACGATTCCGTCAACTCGCTGTTTTCAGTATAATTATTAATATTAATACAAGTTAAGGGCAGCGAGAAGGTCGAATCTTTAGCGCGCCGGGCGAAAAAAAAAATGCTTTATGATTTTGCTTTTCATCACTTCGGGGTCGATAAAATAAGCACCAGTTGAGATCTGGGATCGATGCGATCGACTTATCCCACCACTGAGCTTGCTTGCTTTGTACCAAAATTTGAAACCAATATTAAGTACCTAAAGCGCCGAGCTGGCTGAATCATTAACATGTCGGACCAAATTCTTAGCGGCATTTCCTCGTTCTTTACATTCTGAGTTCAAACGCCGGTAAGGTCGACATTTCTTTTCATCCTCTCGGATGACATTCATTTTCCACATAGCCGTATTTTCATTGTCAAGTTATACTATTAACAGAAGTTTATTGTCTACATTTAAGATTTTTAAATACAAGTTCGTCCAATTCCATATCATTATGGTGAGGCAGTAAGACTATTATAGTATTCGTCACTTTACTCTGTCGAAGTATGAATCTGATGGTCTATTTCTATAAAGAAGGTGCTCTATCATCTTAAAAAACATGCTTCTCGGCATAACCTTCAGTGTATTTGTAACTGTGTGTTTAGCGCTCTAATGTGGTACTAAAATAATGGAACCTAGTAAAAATGCAGTGATATATACTCAGAATATACACACGTACATATACTGATAGGTACACACCCACCCACACACACAGAGAAATATGTGCGTGTATGTATGCATGTATGTACGTATGTATGTCTGCGTGTACGTACGTATGTATATATGTATATATGAATGTGTATATGTACGTGTACATATACACATGCGCTCGCATATTGGATTACAGGAAATCCTGTGGATTTAAAAAGGAAATGTAAATTATTTTGTTAAATGTAAGTTTCTATAACGTTGACCTCCCAAATTTTGATTTTACTTCATTTATGTATGTTTTAGTATTAGGTTGGCTAGTATCAACTTACTATTTCAAGATTTATTGTAATTGGTTTCTTACCATTAACCCTGACTGGCCGTTAAATGGACATGTATGCTTAGCTATAGAGATACCAAGTTTGCTTTGCAGCCATGTCATTGGTGTTTGCCCCGAAGATTGGACAAAACATTTCACTATACCATTAGGTTGTGAAATTCCTTATGTGAGAAAGGTATAGTTGGTTAACGCTAACTATACAGCTACACTTCTGATACATATATACATGCATACACACATACAAACAAATATATATGTATATATGTATATATATATATATATATATATATATATTATATATATATATATATATATAATATATATATATATATATATGCTTGTGTGTTGGGGTGGTGGATTTCAGTGGATTTCCTGTGCAGCGTGTATATGTGTGCATGGTTATGTATGTCTATTGTTGAAATATCTACAAGTCACCAAAGAAACTGAGAAATCTTTTTAAATCTTCCAAGACAAATACCTTGTGATATTTATTCTGTTTGAGTTACATAAACATTCCCTTATTAGTTTGGCAGGAATTGCAGTGTGTCAATCATAAGCACTTTCGAAACACTTATCCAACGCCACTCTCTTTCACAAATTTTATGATATAAAATCATAAATACATGAATCTATAATCGACTGGAATACTGCCTTGTATTCCGCAGTCTAAACGATGCCTCTGGAACATATCTTAAAAAGAGACATTGCAGTAATTTTCAATTCTTTCAAAGTTTCTCTCATTATTCTTCTTCCTATAGCACAACTAATACACCCTGTGTTTTATATATGGTGTTTTTCCTAAAGGCAAGAAAACAGCTGCTTTATTTTGTTCTCGTGTTATGAGTATTTATATTAGTTTCCATTATACTTTACCAGATATTTTCGTACTTTCACAATAGATATTTTGATATAAGTTACTGCTTACAGAACACAATAACTACTCGCTTACAGTATTCGCAGTATCTATATGTTTGTTTATAAGCTTTGGTCGTGTAATAAAGATAAAGTCATTAGTTTCCTTACTTACCTGTCTAGTCTTCCTAATAATGTTAACGTCCAACCGGGAATATTTTTATGGTAACTTATCACTGTAGAAGCTAGGCTATTGATACTGAGTATCTTACTTTAGGTATTTAGATCTGTTTAACGTCTTAATATAATGCGCCAATTACATCTCTTTCTAAAACCGCCATTTATCTGTGCGTGCAATGATGTCTTGCTTGTTCATTATTCATTGTAAGCCTGTGATTACTATATTTCTCTTATTATTTTCCATTATTTAACTTAACATACAATGTGGTTTTAGTTACATTTTCCTCTTCTCAAGTTGATTTGGTACAGTTTTGTCAAGCATGAATTAATACTCGTCTCTGTTTAGGATCCGTGCAATATATACAATAAGCATTTCAGTGGGTTGTCATCTGCTTTACAAAAACCATAAATATATTTATATATCATATCTATATATCCTGGTTCTTATATATTAGATTACATTTTCTTGTCATACTGTAGTTTGTCTGTTTTTACTGTTTGTTTCCCAGAACGAGATAGAAGGAGGCCCGATACAACAACATTGCTCTTCTTGGATCGATTGAAAAATTCTTCATTTACTAATAATTTGTCTAATGTGTATCTTGTTCCTGGTTCTAACGTTTTCAGGATCTACACGTGCGTTGGATGCAACTCAGGTGTTGATTTATGAAACATTTAAAATTTATTCTAATTATTTGCATATGAATGTGTGCTTGTGTCCATGTCTTTTTGTGTGTATCTGTATGCGCTCGCGTGTGTATGTGTATGTGAGTGCGTGTGTTTTATAAATCAACCTGAGCTTACTTTTATTGTATAGCGTCTTTCACGTATAGCCTCGTTTTTACATAACTTCACTTTCGCACGCCCGCAATGATTGTAAGTACCTTTTCAACGTAGACTGTATTATACTGTATTCGCTCGGGATCACGTGACTAAATATAAAAAGTTCTTCTTCTTCTTCTTCTTCTTCTTCTTCTTCTTCTTCTTCTTCTTCTTCTTCTTCTTCTTCTTCTTCATCATCATCATCATCATCATATTATTATTATTATTATTATTATTATTATTATTATTATTATTGTAATTATTATTACTGAGTGAGAGAGCAGCGCATACCACCAAAGTGACACAGGTAAAATATATCATACCCAATATATCCATCATGATTACACGTCTGATAAGGGTATACCAGGCAAATGCATCCCAACCATATGTGCGCGACCTGAATAATAAAAAGCGCATAAACAGCACATGACGTTACAGACGTGACCCTGTTAGAATTTTCTTCAGGTTGAAGATCCCATTCTACTGAATAGGTCCCTGAATAAGTGTTGCTTAAGGATGTTGAACAAAACACATATTTACAGAGGTGAATTATCCAAATCGCAACGAACTCCTCTCAGCACATGATACTACTTCTGCTCGTGATCACAGATGCACATATCGTCAGCCACCAACTTGTTATGGTCAAACAACTGACAAGCAAATCTGTGAAATGAAAGCGTGTAAACGGAATCTAGAGAGAGCGATAATTCAGCATCGACAGCAATCGAAGTCGTGGGGATCCTGATCACAAGTTTTGATAAATGTATTTTATGAGTGTGTCTGGGCGTGTTTTTCTTTATACATACTTACATACACAGACACGTACGTACACATGTGTGTTGTGTGTGTGTGTGTGTGTGTGTGTGTGTGTGTGTGTGTGTGTGTGTGTGTGTGTGTGTGTGTGTGTGTGTGCTGGTGAGTTTTCTCGTGGAGGTGTGTATATACAGAATGTCCCTTTAGAGTTTAGCTTTAATATATCTAAATACAGTAATGATTACATTCTCGTGAGTACATTTTAATAAATTATATGCATATGTGTATGTGTGTATATATATATGCGCATATATACATATGCATGCACAGCTGTATGTATGTATGAATGTATATATATATATATCGTCCGGACATGCAGAGTTGACCTGCCCAGATGGTCCAAGTGGTATACAGTATAAGAAGTGTGGTGATAGACAAGCTATTCTGGAATCTCTGAGCCACGGCAATCACACTTCCACCTCATTACAACTATGAAAGTTATGGGCTGTGTACTGTGAGGAGTTGATGATATATTAAGAAACACAGCTGTATAAAACTAACCTAGGGAGAGAGAGAGTGAGATAGGCAGAATGATAGATACATGCAGATAAGGACGAATAGATTATATTAAATCGTTAAACGATTGTACATCGTACTGTAGTACATTTTTGTCCTTCACCCCAATTTAGTATATATGTGCACAGTTACATATCCTGTAACCCCTTGGTATTTTCTATGTGCTAGGCCCTTGTGACCAATAATCAAACCCTCATTATCATTATTATTATTATTATTATTATTATTATTATTATTATTATTATTATTATTATTATTATTATTATTATTGTTATTATTATTTCTTCAGTAATCCTCTAATGTTGTGGTAATCCAAACACTGACACTCTGAGAATTTAGTCTGCTTTGTTTTGCAGAGAATTTGAGAAAACACCGATTAAGATCTTGTTGAGAATGATTTTGCACCTGCATTCCTGCTGAAATAACTATTTAATTTGCTGCTAAAAGAGTTGTTTTAGAGAAGCTTCAGGTGGCTGACTCAATTCACTCTTCTGATGTAAGAAAGCTGCTTTGAATTTTACTATGGTGTCTATGCGGTGTTAAAATTTGTCTCAACAGCTTTCATCCCTCATAGGTGAGTACACATATCTCTGAAATATGCGTTGCAAATGGGCTTTGAGATTGCTAGAAAAATCACATCTAGATTGTATCGCTACAGAATATTTCACATATTTTTATGTATTTATTTTTCACAACTTTTCTTCCCTTCGTACGTATTCTTTCTTCGTGAAATACGACGAAGTGTCTTAGAAGGAGATTGCTGTAACAATGTTTGCAGGATAATACAGTTAATTGAAGTTTACATGACTATGTGCGAACGAATTTTCATGAGTAAGTGTTCAAGTATGCATGTAAAGTGTTAGCCACTGTGTTGCAAGTCAGTCTGTGCTAGGGAATTCGTCACAAAATGCACATTTAACTCATACATTTCTTTGCCTTACATCTCAGTGCAGAAGAATATATACATATATATATATATATATATATATATATATATATATATATACACAAATAGAATTGTTGTATATATCTATATATGTATTTTCCATTATACTTTTAATTGTTCCAGTCATTTGACTGTAGCCATGCTAGAACACTACCTTTAGTCGAAGAAATCGACTCCGGGACTTATTCTTTGTAGTACCAAGTATATCGTTCTCTTTTGCCGAACCGCTAAGTTACAGGGACGTAAACACGCCTTTGTCAAGCGTTGGTGGGGGACAAACACAGACTCGCACACACAGATATAAATATATATATACGGCGGGCTTCTTTTAGTTTCGGTCCACCAATTCCACTTACAAGGCTTTGGTCGATCCGAGGTCATAGTAGAAGACATTTGCCCAAAGTGTAACGCGGAACCATGTGTTTGGGAAGCAAACTGCTTACCACACAGCCACACCGCATTTATCTATGCATAAACATATAAATGTATGTGTATGCGTGTATGTGTGTACGTGTGAGTGTTGTGTTTGTGTATGTTTGTATATATTTTGCGAAGATTAAGCCGACATATAGACCCATCACCTTTAATAATTTAGTTGGCTAGCCTGGCATTGATTGCCTCCCTCACCCCAGACCAGTAAGCATAAGCAATTTTACTTGAGATAAAAATCTAAACGATCGGAGCCGATCCTTCCTCTACGCTAGAAGTTTAGATAACTGGGTCACTTGGGTCAATTATCTCCTCCCACTACTATAAACATTAATAATCCCTAAATTCTTTGTTCTGACTAAATATACACTATTCTGATAAGTTCATTCTACCCCTTGAATGGTGACAGGATCAATGTAAATATTTTTACTCAACTATGGTGAATAATATGTTGTAATGTTTAATTGGCGCTTTCATACGTTCGTAGTAATCATCTGATTTCAAAATATATTTAACTGACAGTTGAGTTCTTGACAACTGTAGTAAAATGACTGACTTCTTCTAACAAGCGGAATTTTTCGAATACGGCTTTGACCAACCCGCATGCAGGTTAAATATTACGGTTTACCGGGCGCACCGATATCACTGCCATAGATCCCGCTTTTATTTTAACCATTTAGCTTGCAGTTTACATGTAAACTTAGTTGGTTTCGATCGTTTTTATTTCAATCGTTCAGAGTCTTCTGTAATTTGCTTATACAGGGCTCTCTCTTTATAAGGCGTCTAGTTATACCATATGCCCGTATATAACGCGTGTGGTTTGATGGACCCCAAATAATTTGAAGCAGAATCTCTTTTATTATTGCTCACAACTTGCAAAAATCTTGATTAAAAGCAGGATTTCAGCGAATTTCAACGAAATATATACCTTAATAGCTTGAAAACAGTAATTGGGTGCTAATTACATGATTTGTGTGCAGAATTTATTTGATTGTGTGATGAAGACAATACCTTTTTGACCGGAGGGCGGTTTTGACAGTTTATTTTCTACGATTTGATTGTATCGTTTGAAGAAACTTCCAGCAATCAAAAGGTCCGAATGAGTCAAACAAATTATATTTAAAGGAAGTAATTAACACCCTAGAGGTACTATTTCTATAAAAGGGAGACCATATTCCACTTCATTCATTACAATTTCAAGCTGTCCTGCAGATATTAAAATAAATTTACCATATGAATACACAATGCATAAGAGGAAATCCTATTCTGTAAAGGAAAAGTTAAATCTGGTTGACCGCATAAGAAATAGCAAAATCAAAACCAAACTTTCGAGAAAGACTGGTGTTCCAGAGTCCACCTTGCCTGATTGGGTTAAGGATGAGACTAACCTCAAGAGTTATGTAAATACAGTTGTGGACAGTGGGGGCCTAGCTAGGAAGAAGGCCGGGACTACCACTGACTGAACTTGAGAAAGCAGTTTTCACTTGCTTTGTCCAGAAGCAGGGTGGCGGCATCTCCCTGTCAGGTGCCATTATAGTTCCACACTATCTGAAGCAGCTTACCATCAAGGATGCCAGATACTTGTCAGGCAGAGCCTGGGCCGCAGTGTGAACCAAGATCATAGCCAACTGGTGGAACAAGGCCCTTGGTGCAGCCTTCCCACAGCCCCAACAACCAGAAAAAGAGGAATTCATGGGATTCACTCAGGAGGAGATCCGGGCAGCAGAACAGCGTCTAGAGGATCACTTAGAGGAGCCAGTGACTGGGTTAACAGGTGGCAGAAAGCAGAGGAAGCCATACCCTCAACAGATTCACTGACAGACACTCAGATTGTGGAGCAGGTTAAGGAGGAGCCAGAAAAAGATGACATAGAGGAAGCGGAGACACCAGCCTCAGCCAAGACACACACAGAGGCTTTCTCACTCAAGAGACTTATAGAATACACTGATTGTGAAGACTATGACTCAGTCTACATCATGCACCTGAATCTGTGTCTGCCTACTCAGGAAGACACAGATTAAGATGAGGAAAGGACTGTGCCAGGAGCTGTGAGACTTTTTTATGTGATTGAATAAAAAAAACCCCATTAAATGTGAACTTTCATACAATGTAACTTTATTAATGAAACATAATTTTAAGGGCTTTCAAATTATTCACTAGGTGGCATGGCACCAGAAATGCAATGTAAAATCATTTCATAAGAATTTATTGCAAATTCATATTTTAGAGTCTACAGGGACTATTTACGGAAATAAACAATGTAAATATTTAAAAAAAGTTGCTGTAAGTGCTGTAATTCATCATATTTTGTAAGTAATTTATTGGTATTGTATAATAAAGGTTAAACTTGATTGAATGTTTTTTTTTCGTTCGTGCACTTTATCTCATTTTCTTCTATTATTGTCTGCCCCTCTCTTACTCGTGAATCCGCGGCCCAGATAGAACGCGGTTGGTTTTCTTGAACCCCATCACCCGCGTTATAGAGAGGGGGCACTGTATTCATATGTTAAAGATATTTTTTTAATCCACATCATTAACTGGTTGTTATACTATTGCTGTTATTTCCGTTCAGAACAGGTCTGAACATTTTAAGGAAGCATTTTTCTTTTATTTTTCTTCCAACCTTACTTGTGTCATGTAGTATATGAAAGGAAAAATTAGAAGCATTTTCTGACCATATGTCTCTATATGTTCACCCAATGGAATTTGGCGAGCATTGGTGTGCCGGATTTGTTGTCTGTGGACTCGTGAGCATTCCAATAATTCATTCCTTGTCTCGCCAATATATAATTCCTCGCAATTAGGGCATTTAATGAAGCAGATCAAATTTCTGCTTTTGCTGTTCATATGTGCATTTTTGAAAATCTGTCCTTTTTTTTTTTTGTTCTAATGGATTTACCAGTATGCATGTATTGGCACGTTCCACATTTGTTATCATTACACTTGGATACTGTAAATGTTTTAACCTGTTTGTTCATGGTGAATTTTACCTTTGTTGATAGTTTCTTTGTGTGGTTGTCTTTTGCTTAAGATAAGTATTTGATTACTTATGTTTTATTTTTAATTTTTCACTTCGTTTCATGATTGGCAAATTTGTTTTGATGATGTTTAAAATGTTTTGATGATGTGGATTATGTGTGACTAGAAATGGTATTGAGTTCCGTTGATAGATTCGTCTTTCTCGTGTTGCCCTAAGTTGTTCTATAGTATAGTAGAGCGCGCAGAAATCTGATGCGATGAACTGCTGAGATGTTCCTTTTAAAACTGGTATCACTAGATCATTTGAAAACAAGATAAGCGTTAAATTAAGTCTACATTCGGCAACTGATGTTTACGCCAGGACGCAGAAGAGATTCCAGTGTAGAAAAATGAGTTGGTGACAGAAGCACTCATGAATGAAGAAAAGTCGATGCTGTTCTCTATCTGGCGGTGTTTGTCAACATGCAGAACAGAGGCGTTCTTATTTAATCATTTCAGATGTTTAGAATGCGGTTCGAGCCAGATCTGATGGCAACTGTGACAAGGTTACGTGCGTAGAAGGCCAGACACTTTAACGCAGAAATCATTTGTGAGAACGTTATACGGTAAAGGCTGAGCAGAGATGAAGATCGTTTATAGGGTATTCGTATTACCGCATGACCACCGTAACTTGTATCTGCTTTAATCAGGTAAGAGTGTTTGCGTTTCTGTTTCGTTGTAGAAGAGTCGAGTTCTCCTTGCATAAAGGGTCGTCTACTTTCAACAACCTATTTACAGAGGTTTGGAGTGCCTTGGCAGAGAGAAGATTCGACCATCATTTCTGAAGCTCGTATTCCCTTCCTACGGTGTCTTTGCGTCGTTTGTGTTGTGAGAGAAGTATAGACAAATATTAGGCCTCTGATATCTGGAATATCCTCTATTAATTGGAGCAATATGATCAATTGAAGTTATACTCTTGAAATATTTGGAATCATATAGTGACAGTTTTAAGCGCAAAATGATCTCGGGGTGTTACTGAAATTTTGAATAAAACCATCTGATACATTCCCGTGAACTTTCGATTTCATGGACTATATACAAGTTGCAAAAATACTTAGCTTGCAGTGATACCAACACTGAAATTAGTGAAATTTTGCTGAGAAATTGTTGATACATCGATTACTGAACCACATTTGAAGTTTGAGTTGGAACAAAGCAATAGAAAATAATTTACTGCGTACTCACATCAAAATCAAGTAATTACAGAAGGCAATTCAAATCAACAGTAACAAAGTTCTAAAATATTCCATGGCACAGCTGGGTGTCACTTAGTAAGAGATCGAAATAACAGTTATTATATAGATCTATGAACAATTTGATACAAATATCGAATGCACTTGAATATACAGTTAATGGTAAATTATTCACCAGTCTTCCAGCTAAGAAATAAAATTGGATGCATGAAGAGTGAAGCAAATAATAAAGCTTAATTTTCTTGGCACTTAAAGATCTTTCTCTAAGGCAATTTTAGATAAACGTATTTGCATGCGGATATATGCACACATATATACATATATACTTCTGCAAACGCACTTATACAAATACGCAGACACACATACGTATATGTAATGTATAAATCAATGTTGCTTTTCATATTTCCGGCTTAAGTAAATATATCACTAATCAAATGATAAATTCGATTTAAGCTACTAAAACCAGCCGCAAATTTGTTGCCTTGTGCCTGTTAGAAATCAGATCTTTTACTGGTTTCTGTTATTGGGTATCGTCTCCAACAATATGGTGAATATGTATGCGTGATATCTATGCCCCACAGGTTTCTGTTTTCCAGATTTCGGAAAGCTGCCACGAAAGACGATATGTACACGCACGCACGCTCGGACTGTCTCTGTCCCTCTCAGTCTCATACATACATACATACATACATACATACATACATACATACATACATACATACATATATGCACACACATACATATATTCACACACACACACACACACACACACACACACACACACACACACACACACACACACACACACAGATGCATGGTAACTTGTGCTTCGCAATCACGTGTGTTCATGTTCAGTTCCAATGCTCATCACCTTAACCAGGAGTAAGTTCTATAACCACTGGCCGATTAATGCTAAGTGAAAAAGGCATGGACTTTGACACTGGAAAACGCCGGTCCTGCATTCATACATACATGTATACATGTCTGTATGTGTGTGTGTGCGCGTTCGCATTGTTTTAGCCTTCGAATGTGGCCACCCCGCTGGCTAAGCGAGCAGGCCAACAGAAGAAAGAGTGGGAGAAAGAGTGGTGAAAGAGTACAGCAGGAGCTTTAAGGTGTTTTCGGTCAATAAACACTCACAACGCCCGGTCTGGGAATCGAAACCGCGATCCTACGACCGCGAGTCCGCTGCCCTAACCACTAGGCCATTGCGCCTCCACACACACACACACACACACATATATACATACATACATATATATATATATATATATATATATATATATATATATATATATGCACTATGTAGTATGTCTATTTGTTTTTGTCTATACACACTTCAATTCGTCAGATGTTGCAGCATTGCTGTCTAGTAACAGTGTCTTACTTAATATTTTGGAATGGCGCACAGAATATGCACTCCCATGAAGTCATCTCCTTCATTCTTTGAGAGTCAGCAACAATCATCATTCAGTATTAATCGTTTATTAATTAATTTGAAAACAAATCCAAATCAAATGAAAAGTTTTCGCCTAGGTTATTCATTAGACTGCTCCTTATGTTGACGTCTTTTATTTGTTTTTCTTACTTTATTTTATTGTTTTAATTATGCAAATTACGCTGACGAAAACAACGTCGTACCTTTTTTCTGCGTGCAAACACAATCGTTTATTAATTAATGCAATCTTAGAAGATTATTCTGTATTGATGAGGTCCAGTAAGTTGGGAATATATTCATAAACTATTCTTTTGAATGCGAACAAGGATTAGATTATCCCCTATGAATGTATATGAATATAGATTATTTGGATTTTATATCTGTTTTCCAAAATTCTTGATGTGGACTCATGTGTTGAAACATAATTTGTTGTATCTCTGAAGAACCATTTTGCAAGCAATTGACAAACGCGCTGGCTCTATTTCACTCCTTTAATATTCCTCAATCGGCTATCTACTTATCCAATTAACCAGTCGATTATTTGATGAATTTTCTGTTAATCAATGAATCTGTGTTTTTCAAAGTCCCTTTGCCGTCATTTGCACTCTCTTCGATGGATATGCCTGTTCTACTGTGAAATGAATTATAAAGAATTCTTGGAATTATTACAATTTTTAACCTGAATTTTTAATATAGGGGGGACATTTTAAAATTGACTAGGAATTTTTGACTACGTCAGCCACTACGTCAGGTTATAATGTTTTTATCTAAATTTATGTCATTGGCCCACGTGAGTTACTTAAGTTGGCTTATGATTTAGTTATCTTTTAATCTGAAAATCTTTGAAAATCTCCGCATGACGTATTTTTAGAAGGGAATTATTATTTTTTCTTTCTTTACTTTAGAAAAAATTTTATCAATGTAAATTATGTGGCTTGATTTCTGTCAAATTCCAAATTATATTTTAAATTCCGAAATACTATTCTAAGAAAATAATGTCAACTTATATCAAAGATTTTGCTTTTAATGCAATAAATTACGATTTGAAATTCAAGGAACATATGTAGAATGTTTTAAATAGTTTTTTCTAGGGAAAACTTTTAACTTTGCCGATTAACATATTTTGATTTCTTTGTTCTCATGCCATCTAATTCTGTCCTCATTCCTGGCTTCCTCTCCCACTTCTCCGCGGCGCGCACACACGCGCATACACACACACACACACACCACACACACACACACACACACACACACACACGCACATCTTAGAACGAATGAAGGAGGTGAGAGAATTATATAGTGAGGTTTATATTTCGGCATATGCATAGTTGAACACAAGGACAAAGAGTGCACGTTTTATATATCTCGCCAAAACAAATACAGTAATAAAATATACAATTTATTTCTTTTACATTTTATGGTCGATATTAGCTCTCATCGGATGGCAGGACAAATCGATATATTGCTTCTAGCATAGACGCAAGGCTTGAACTTCGGTAGAAGTGAACAAACGATTATATCGAACCACGTACATGACTGGTACATCTTTATCGAACCGGAGCGGCGCAAGTCAGAGCAGTCCGCGGTGTTTCATTCTCTAACGATTTTACCAAACAACAGTCCTCATTAAACGATATATTAATACCGGATAATTAACTGAGATTCAATGGTAAGGGGGCATTTCAAATCTTAGCTTTAAGGGTATTGCAAAAGGCCTTGTTGAAGGCCTAACCTTCCGAATTCTTTCATAGGGCTTAGAAAAACTGAAGGACTGCTGCGATATTTGTGTGGGTCTGAGAGGTGAATATGTTGAATAAACTCATAATTTATCGTCTTGTATTTTCTTTGACCCAAAGACAGGAACTTTTCAGCATTCTCTTGTATATTGTCACCCCGTCAAAAGAAAGTTAATTATGTTCTGTGTTATGTACAAAGCCCAGTTGATAATAACACCCACAACATACATATCCTTGTTTTTTTATGGGTTTTCTTTTTAAAGCAACATGTTAAAGGAATTATATGAGGAAAAATAATAAAGCATATGAGGTAATTAGGTTTCGTTCCGAATCTACAAGATGTGCTGAGCAGTGTGGATGGCTTTTATAGTCTAAGCAGAATCTTTGACCGATCACTGTCCCATGTCATAGCAAATATATTTGTGATAAGTGTAATACGGATGAGAAGTGAGCATAACGTGTTAACCGGATCAGTGATGAATAATTCACTAATAAATGAGGAAGGATGTACTTTTTCCTCTTTTGTTTTCTCTTGTATCAGTCTGCAACCATGAAAAATCTTCAGTCGAATGACAGCACTTCCTTACATTTAGAGCTTATTTCATATTGATTGTGCTGTCCAGCAGCACTGCCAGTCCAGAGATTGTTGGAATTTATGCATTGGCTTCGACTCGACAGTCCTCCGGATTAGATTAGTTAGTTCATTTTCAGCGATGCCTTGGATCTCCCCAAATGCGTCATCGCTCTTACTCATCACCGATTACATTAGTCGACTGGCATTGGGCTGGGAGCTTTTAATGACACTCTAGGTGCCAGGATACTTCAACGGCTTATGCTTCATCCAGGATTACGGCCCTATCAAAGAGATGAGTAGTGGGAAAGTGATTCTGACAAACGGCGATCGCACCTGACCATCAAGGTAACAATGATATAGAACCAGGCACTGGTTATCATTGCTTTTGATCATAACTGATTGGAAGTTTTAACATGTACATTTTTTGTTATGTTCTAAAAGATTGGCTACAACAAATATTCTGCTCAATACCTCAGAGTTGCTTGTCCGTTGTTTCACCATAACAATTTGAGTATGTCCCTTGGTGGCTAACGATATGTACATCTCTGATCATGAGCAGAATTAGTGGCAGAGTATCATACGCATGTGTTGAGATGGATTCTTGAGGGTTTGAATAATAAATTAGCTCCGCGCTGAATAACAACATGAAGTGCTACATCGGGCTCTCCGTACGAAACAAAACTAATCTAATAACATCGGTGGAATAGGAAAAAAGGACCTATGGATGACTTGAAGGAAGCGGCCGTTTAACGAAAGTAATCACAAAAAAAACGAAATTTTATTGCCATATAAAGCACAGTTTCTCCCATGTACGATGTCCTAGTGAAACATGTGCGAAAGAAAAGTGTGAAATCAAGATCGGAAAGTTTACAAATCATAAAATACAAGTGGAACAAAACAGTAAGTACGTAAATTAATTAATTACGCATGCACTCGAATGTCTGTACAGTCATATATATATATTAATACTCATAGGATTACACATACATCCTAATGTTTACACAAATACGTGAAATTTACAGGACACACATACATGCATATGAAAGTACGTCCACAAACGAAGTAAAACGATAACAAAACAATTTTCTTCGAACTAATACAGACAGAATTAACAATTCATAAGTTTAAAAGTACCGCAAAAAAACTATGTCCGTAGATAAATCTTTCAAAAAAAACAAAACAAAAAAAACAGACGAATACATATCTGATAGCTTTAAGAAGCTACGTTACGAACAATGTTTTCAATCGGAGAACTGGGAGGCGGTGTTGTTTCAGAAGGTTTAACGCTAAGCAGACATATCCTTAATGTCATACCTTAATGTCAACCTCCAAGCTCGTCATGCCTCAGTGATAATAAAGCAAAATACACACCGATCTTCCGCCACCCGTTTCAACAAGGGACGCGCATCCCAATGAGGAACCAGACTGCATGCAAAAAGTCAGCTACAGGTTCAAATCTTCCCGAAACACAGGAGCTGTAAGTATTCCACAACCGTAATATTCTAACAGATGGCTAACCACGCTCGTCATCAAATAACAAAAGAAAAAGTGAAAAATAGTCAAGGGGAGACAATAAGTTCTTAAGGCCTTCTATCGTGCTATGTATTTCTCCAGAAATAAATCTAATACTGAACAAACCTACTTCAACTGGAGAGAAAATCACCTTGAAGTAAGACCCTACATAGATAGTAACAAACGTACCAACATCATAAGAGACTTTATAAAAAAGAAATTACTAACTGAATTAGAGATTGGCCAAATTAAACAATCAGTTAGAGATAAAAGAACGAAGTTACAACTAAAAGAAGGTAGGAAATAATTACAGACTGACCCAGGTCTGGTGGAAATGCAGTAATGATAGAAAGAGTCAATGTAACTGATAAGAGAAATACTCTGTGAAGTAGCCATAAGCACCAAGGCAGAAGAAAATCAAATGGATAAAGAAATTCACGCAGAAATTGATCCAACTGAACTGGGTGATATAAAAAGCCAATGCTGAAAATTAAAGAAACCAGTATGAAGGAACGTAACACTCTCCCAAAAATTCGTAACTCTAACCAAAACCTGAAAGTAATTGGTAAAATCCGCCTTGCACTTGAGGATATAATGAGCAAAAAAAGGATGTAAACGTGGGTCCTATGGTAGTAAAATCAGCTACTCATCAATAAGATGATCTTGGAAGATTGTCACAAACAACACAAGAACGTGTCGACAGTCTTGATGGACTATAAAAAAGCTTTTGATAGTCTACCACATAGCTGGATTAAAAATGTCTGGAAATTTATAAAATAACACTTACACTGCGAAACTTCTTATTTGTAAGTATGACATCATGGAGAACCACACTGACTTTGAACAGTGACAATGAAGGTCTCAATGCTGGAGGTGTAAGAATTTCCAGGGTGACTCTCTATCACCACTCCTCTTTTGTCTAGCCTTAATACCTCTCTCGAAATTGCTCGATGATGTAAAATACGATTATAAAATGTTTGATAAAATATAAATCGTGTATTTTACATGAATGATTTAAAGCTCTTTGCAAAAATGACCAACGACTACGGGGCTTACTAGTAATTGTGAAACAGTTCAATGATCACACCAGGATGTAATTTGGCCTCGAGAAACGTGCAAAAGCTACCTTTATCAAAGGGAAAATGACCAACAGGATGTCATACAGGAGTTAGAACCAGCGGAGAGCTACAAATAACTAGGGATATTTGAAGGTGATGGAATCAAACATTCGATGATGAGGGAAAAGATCAGAAAAGAACGTTATCGTAGGGTAAGGGCAATACTCAAGACAGAGCTGAATGCAAGAAACAGGATAGGAGCGATCAATACTTTAGCTATACCGGTCGTGACTTACAGTTTCAATATCCGTAAGGATGAAAGGCAAAGTCGAACTCGGTGGAATAATAATAATAATAATAATATTAATAATAATAATATTAATAATAGTAATAATAATAATAATAATAATAATAATAATAATAATAATAATATAATAATAATAATAATAATAATAATAATATTCATAGAGCACTCTATGAATAAATGGCAAACAGTCCTACACCTCCAAACAAAAGAGGGACTCATGAAAACCAAAGACATCCCCATTAGAAGAGGAATATTCCAGGGAGACACGCTCTCTCCACCCCTTTTCTGCTTGGCACTGTCACCTCTATCTAAATAGAACTGGATGCGGATATAAATGTTACGGCAAAACGATCAGCCACCTTTTATATATGGATGACCTAAAACTATACGCTGCAAATGACAAACAGCTGGAAACACTATTAAAGACAGTTCATGGATTTACCAAAGAAATAGATATGAAATTTGGATTAGAAAAATGCGCCAAAGTAACCAAGAAAAGAGGAAAACTAGTTAAGAGTAACAACATCACACTAGATAAAACCAATGAAATAAAAGAATTAGACCAAAGCCAAACTTACAAATACTTAGGAATCCATGAACTAGATAAGACACAACACACACAAATGAAAGAGAAAATAAAAAAAGAATATTATAGACGAGTTAGATCAATACTAAAAACAGAGCTGAATGCTAAAAACAAGATAATAGGTATCAACACTTTAGCTGTCCCAGTTATAAGTTACAGCTACAATATACTTAACTGGACACGAAATGAACTGTCCAAAATAGATAGGAAAACAAGAAAAATACTGACAGGATCTAGGATGCATCACACAAAATCTGACATAGAAAGACTATATATACAACGTATAGAAGGTGGTAGAGGCCTTATACAGCTGGAAAATTACTATAAAATAACCACCATAGGACTGCAAAAATACCTACTTCAGAAGGAAGGAAAACTGATCCAGATAGCAGCAAAACACGAGCAAAACAAAAAACTGTTCTCAGTATTTAAGGAAGCTGACAAATACAAACAAGAAATCATACCACCTAATAAACACGAAGAAGAAGACGAAGATGATGAAGAAACAACAAAGGCTATAAAATAAATGAAATCCAAACTAAAAATAGAACAGCAACGAACCATGATAAAACGATGGCAAGAAAAGCCCCTTCATGGTAAATACTGCACTAAACTAAACGCAAAAGAAATAGACAAAGAAAAATCCCAGCAATGGTTGAGAAGCTCAGGACTCAAAGCAGAAACAGAGGGATTTTTAATTGCAGCAGAAGACCAAAGCCTCCCCACCAGAAATTACCAAAAACATGTAATGAAAAGAAATATTACAAGTAACTGCAGAATATGTGGAGATGGACAAGAAACAATAAATCATATTATCTCTAGCTGCCCAGTCCTGGCTAAGAAGGAATATATTCACAGACATGACAGAGTTGGAACCTACATACATTGGAAGCTATGCCAACATTATGGAATAACAACAGAAAAAAGATGGTATAGGCACACACCAGAAAAGGTCACAGAAAACGAGAAAGCAACCATACTCTGGGATATGCCGATACACACAGATAGAGAAATTAAGGCCAACAGACCAGATATAGTTGTCAGAGATCATGAAGAAAAAAAATGCTTTCTAATTGATGTATCAATACCGGCAGATGACAACGTGTCTCTAAAAGAAATAGAGAAACTCTCAAAATACAAAGACCTGGAAATAGAGGTAACTAGAATGTGGAATCTGAAAACAGAAACAATTCCTATCATAGTAGGTGCATTAGGCATGATAAAAAAATATTCAGACAAATACATAACAAAAACACCAGGACTTACAAACACATATAACATACAGAAAATTGCACTACTAGCCACTGCACACATCCTACGCAGAACACTTTCCATACAATAACCATCAGAGCATCACAACAAATCACAGCACATACCCAAGGCACACAGAGCTGCGCCCGGTAGTGAAGTGAAAGCACGCTATAAAAATAAAACTACTGATAATAATAATAATAATAATAATAATAATATAATAATAATAATAATAATAATAATAATAATAATAATAATAATAATAATAATAATAATAATAATAATAATAATAATAATAATAATAATAATAATAATATAGGCACACACCAGAAAAGGTCACAGAAAACGAGAAAGCAACCATACTCTGGGATATGCCGATACATACAGATAGAGAAATTAAGGCCAACAGACCAGATATAGTTGTCAGAGATCATGAAGGAAAAAAATGCTTTCTAATTGATGTATCAATACCGGCTGAGCACAACGTGTCTCTAAAAGAAATGGAGAAACTTTCAAAATACAAAACAGAAACAATTCCTATCCTAGTAGGTGCATTAGGCATGATAAAAAAATATTCAGACAAATACATAACAAAAAAACCAGGACTTACAAACACATATAACATACAGAAAATTGCACTACTAGGCACTGCACACATCCTACGCAGAACACTTTCCATATAATAACCATCAGAGCATCACAACAAATCACAGCACATACCCAAGGCACACAGAGCTGCGCTCGGTAGTGAAGTGAAAGCACGCTATAAAAATAAAACTACTGAATAATAATAATAATAATAATAATAATAATAATAATAATAATAATAATAATAATAATAGTGAATAATAATACGAACAGTAGCAACAATATACTGGCTGTTTTGATGCATATTATCTTTTCCCTCCTCTCAAAAGTCCATCGCTGATTCCTGTTTGTCAGTCTGGTTATCTTTCCTTTATTTCTTGTATGTTACTCTTTCACTCTTTTGTTTCTCTTATTCTCTCTCAAACACTCTCTACTCTTGATCTTAATTTACAATTAGCTTTAATTAACCTTTGCAGTTAATTTCTCATTTCACTCATTTCGAAATAAATCTCCTGAGATAAAACAGAAGACAATGGAAAGTGTTTATTTATTAAAAAGCTTTAAGCAGAAATTCGATGTTACGGTTGCTGACGAATTCTCAGTCAGGAACGTAACTAAACTGATTTCACTTAGATTAATTGCATTCTAAAATGACAGGTATTTAATAATTAATAGCTCTTCGATTTTCTTCTTTTCATTATTCTATCTATCTATTTATCTATCTATTTATCTAGTAGAAGCACTTTTCTTTATTTTTTCTCTCTCTCTTCCCCCTCTCTATATACATACATTCATGCAGACACACAAATATACTGTATCTATGAAACTATCTCTCTAAATCGTTCTCACTCTCTTTGTCACACATACACTCTTTGTTTCTTCCTGTACACACACACACACACCACACACACACACACATATATATATTATATATATATATATATATATATATATATATATATATATATATATATATATATACATATATATACATATACATATACATATATATATATATATATATATATACGTATATATATACGTATATATATATATATATATATATATAATATATATATATATATATATATATATATATATATATATATATATACGTATATATATATATATATAAGCATATCTATGTCAGTCTGTTTGTGTCTGTCAGTCAGTCTGTCTATCTGTCTATCTGGCTGTCTCTCTGTTTCTGTACACACGCACACACTCACACATACGCACATAAACACTCGCAGAGTTATGCGGATGTGTCTCTGTGTTTGTGTTTGTAAATATTTTACCTTTCCCAGTTTGTTTGCCTGTCAGCCTGTCGATTTAAACTTACTGCTTTGTTTTGATACTGACTGAAATGTAAGCGTACATGAAACGTATACATCGAAGCATTGAAACGAAATCGTGGTTTCTCTTTCTTTATATATTGTTATCTCTCTCCCATTTAATCTTCCCCTACACATGGTTGTGTACAGTAGGTATATGCACATATAATAAAATACATAAACATATAAGCAATCCGTTTGCTTCTCGTTCTCTCTCTCTCTCTCTCTCTCTCTCTCTCTCTCTCTCTCTCTGTTGTGGACGCCCGCAGACGATGAAGTAGGCTAGCCCAATACTTAGATATAGAGGGAGAAGCCTAGACGTCAGGAGTTGAGTAGGAGTCGAGTTGAGTAGAAGTCATCCGAACGTGCGACATAACAGTGGTGACGAGGATTGAGTAGCTCACACAGCCACTTTGTAGTACGTGCGACATAACACTCTCTGTCTTCCTCTGTATATATATACGCCATGATAGATCGTTAGCCACTACACACATTTTTTTTTTCTCTACTTGTTTCTCTCCTTGTATTTTTTCTGTGTAAAAGACTTTTTCTGTTCCTGAGCGTTATACTAATATATCTGTTTGTTTTGTTTTGTACACCACCTGTCTTCCTCTTTTGTTTCTTTTTCGTAAACTTTCCCTATATATATCACTCTGAGATCCCCTTCGTTCATGACTGACCATGGGATTGCACCTAGAAAATTACCCTCCCAGGCACAAGTCCGGGCAAGGTTGGTTGTTTATGGAAGACCAGCAGTTGCCCATGCATACCGGCCTCCCCTCTCCACGCCACCAGTGTTTTCCAAGGGAAAGGCAATGGCCGATACAGCTTGGCACCTGTGACGTCGCAACTCATTTCTATAGCTGAGGGAACTGGAGCAACGTGAAATAAAGTGTCTTGCTCAAGAACACAACGCGCAGCCCAGTCTGGGATTCGAGCTCACAACTTCCCGATCATAAGCTCGACGCTCTAACCACTGAACCATATATACACGTTTTTTAGTGTGTACCTGTATGTTAAAACTTTCCATCACACCCTACATTGGTGCAAGCGTAGTTGTCGGTTGTCATATCCGTCCAGTATAATTTGTTACTGTGACATCTATTGTTATTTTCAATGTAGTGCTCTGGATGAGGATGGAATGGCATTTGACTCAAAGGGAAACAAAATGAGCTTCTAAAAATCAAAGGTGGAAAGGAGCAAATGGAAAACAAAGCCTTTCTCAGATAAAAGTGTGTGTGTGTATGAGAGAGAGAGGGGGAGAGAGGGAGAGAGAGACAAAGAGAGAAGGAGAGTGGAATGCGCTGTATACATACATATATATACACATAGTCACAATGAGGATATTTAAACTTCTTTTAGGGATATTTTTATCCATGATACACTGGTTTAATATATTATATATTGAAGAGATATATAAAATAACGTAAAATATCAAAAATTATTATCGAGTTCGAAAACGGAGAGATCTAATAGATACAAATTAATTTATTTAATTAATTAACATATTTACCTGCAATTGTTTCATTTCTCAAACAAAATTGAAATTACAACACATAAAAAGACAATACAAGGATTCCATTATGATCCATTTGGAATATATAGGACTTCCTATATGAGCCTATGCTTGAGGTTTCTTGGAATAATCCCATGTTCGAATACCTACTACTTCAATGTTAGTGAATCCCAGCTATCTGCATCTTTGAACCAGACCTCCAGAACAGTTTTGGTCGTCTTGATTGAGTCGGCGTCGTTCAGATTTTATTTGAAAAAAATTCTTGAGATTCTTTGCTAATTTTTCCGGGACAGACACGTTCTGATGTTCTACCCTAAAGATGAACTTTGTGACTATTCCTTTCTTCACAATCATACACAAGGGATTCACGGGCTTCAGACCATGACATAAAGTTCTTTAGTTCCTGGAGAATTAAGTTGCTCCATGCATTATTATTTTCACTATAATTGAAAATTTACACCTGTCAGGGTACCCTAGCACTGCTCTACTGACTTCACCAACGTGTTGATGCCCTCACGAAGAGGAACATGGTGCACTCGGCGATTATTCCTATTTTAGTTGATGCTGGTAAGATGTTAACTACTCAAATTAAACCTTTAATCTGCAATCGATGTAGTAAAATTTTATTTTCCTTTTTGGCGTTCATGCTGTCCCTCTAGTGCAGTTTCAACCAGTTTGTATGGTATCGAACTGTAGGCATCAGTTAGATCCATCCACATCACAGCCAAATCCTGCTTCCTTTCCGCGTCTCTCTGATGGTCTGGCTAACCACACCAATGTGATGAAGATCACCAGAGGATCTTGATATGCTTTCCTCTCCCTGTGTATTGACGTGCCAGTATAATTATTGTTCACCTGAAAATCTGAGAGTCCCTTCGACACAATGCTGAGAAGTTTATAACTACGTTAAGGAAATATGAAGGCTTGGTTGATTGAGCGCCTATGCAAATACTCCATGACCTGATTTAAGTTCATAAAAGAACAGAAACATATATCATCCAGTCAGGCTCTCTCACAGTTACGCATATTTTCCGCCCTGGATTCATAAAAATGTATACCTAAGAAACATTCCAGGTCTACATTCATGAGCCATATGTAGTTAAGTATGTTTCTCTAAGTCAGAGAATCTCTCTTCGTTAATTATGTATCGCGAGCTAACGGCTTCTAGCGATAAAAACTAACTACCATATACTAATAAACTGAGTTTACTAATCTACCCTTCGACCTTTCTCAAATGCAGTTGTAAACATTGTGCAATATTCTGGTAACTTATTTGCTTTATTCTTCAGGTTCCAAGAACAACCTACCATTCAAAGAAGAGACCATTGTGTCGCACTATCTGAAGCCTTCACTGAAGCCTCCAAATAAGAGAAGGTGGAAGCTCCAGTTAAGGAGTTCCGCGCTTCGAAGGACATGAACTGGTATCAGCGTGAGATCAAAGACCTAATAGAATGTTGGCTTCAGACGGGGCAAAACGA
>NC_042997.1:105440643-105448143 GCF_006345805.1 Octopus sinensis | reverse complement strand
TCTTCATCGAAGCTTCCTCTATATTTTCTTTTCTATTTCTTCATTGGCAACTAAACAATATTTTCTGTCAACGTAATACTATCTTCATTCAATAAATCTTTCTTTCTCTTTTAAACACACACACACACACTCTCTCTCACTCTGTTTCTCTCTCTTTCTCTTTTCCTGTCACTACCATTCATCATTCTCTCTTTTCCCTTTGTTCTTCCCCTCAATTCTTTTTTCTTCCTTTCTTTACGTATCCTCCTGCTCTTCATTCATGTTGTATAACCACCCAACACATTAGGGTGACTTGTTTGTTGTCTTAATGCTTTGCATATTTCTCCTTCTATCTACAATTTCCATCTTAGCTGCCTATTATATACACTTACCAATTCTCTTATCACATATTGTATTTTCCTCATGTTCGTCTTTTGTTACACCTTTTCGAAACATTCTCTCAAAACCAGAAACCTCAAGACGCCATTTTCCTGATTTTCTCCGCTTTGCCATAGTTTTTCTCTCATTATTATTTGTTTCTTTAGTTTTACGTTTTCCCCTTCATCTCATGTATTTCATCTCGTTTGACATATATCATTTCAGTGTCCCACACGCTTCTTAGCGAACCATCATCTCTCTCTTTCTCTTCTTCCATCTGCTCCACCTTCTGTTTCTTTCTTTCTTTCGTTTTTTTTTTCTTTTTTTTTTTTTCCAATTCCAGTCCATTCCCCTTGCATCACTGACTCGATATCTTCCTCGATTCCCCAAACTAAAAAATTCTCTCGAAAATTTCCTTCTGCTTTTCTACATTCACTCTCTCTACATTCACTCTCTCACAACGTGAACTACAGCACCACTGACATAACCTCCTTCAGAACAACCACCACCACAACTACTACTACTCTTACTACTACTACTACTACTACTACTACTACTTACTACTACTACCACCACCACCACCACTACTACTACTACTACTACTACTACTACTACTACTACTACTACTTATGTCACTAACTTCTCATTTTCTCCTCTTATTCAATACCGTTTATCGCTATTTTGCTTACAATCTATCTTTTTCAAGTAATTATACATTATTTCGATTCCCTTTGTGACGCATTTTGTGTTATATAGTGGTAGTGCAACTCTACCACTTCGTTTCGCATAGTGCATCCATAGAAATCTTTTTTGGTGGTGGTAGTGGGGAATAATCTGCTTTCTTTATATGTGTGCGCAGAAAATCAAATCTTCCAAATTTCAAGCGTTCAAAACTAAAAGAGAAAAAACAGAAAAACTTTCCACTTTTCTCTCTCTCTCTCTCTCTCTCTCTCTCTCTCTCTCTCTCTCAGTCTCTCTCATTTTTTTTTTTTGCCTTTTAGTAACTGACCGGCCTCTATTTCAAAACGATGATGTGGTACTGTTTTTGTGAACGGAATTAGTGACACGAAGTTGATTCCTTTCCTCGACTGTAACTATCTCCATAGTTAGATTAAAAGAAGACAATACATCTGATTGTAGTGATATCACGAAAGATGAAATAGCGTTTATCAATTTATACTATGACTTATTTTTTATTGAACTGTTGCTATACTAACAGCCCATCTTGAAAGGTAAAGTCGATCAAATTGAGTGTACTACTATTTTAGCTTGTTAGTTATTCTCTATCAGTAACTTTACTATATCGCTTAGCTATGGACACACAATCAAACAAACAAACACCGGTTGCCGAAAAATTGAGAACTAACAAAAAGACAAAGATACGGACACGTGCGCTCAAATACACGCGTGGCCTAGTGGTTCGGGTGTTGAACTCACGATCATGAGAACGTGGTCTCAGTTATTAGACCGGATGGTGCGTTTTGTTGTTGAGCAAAAGACTTCACCTCGCATTGAAACGTAAGGTGTGGTGCATGTCGATTTGATGGAGAGAGTGAGCTAATGTACAGCACATAGATTTGATCACTATAAACAAATCATTTGTGCAGATCACTCGGCAAAAGCTGAACGCTCATGCGTTGTCTTCGATGCAAGAGTCCGTGGTGTATATATATATATATATATATATATATATGAAAAAAGTGTTTTTAATTATGAAATGGCTATATGGTAAGTAGCTTGCTTACCAACCACATGGTTCTGGGTTCACTCCCAGAGCGTGGCACCTTCGGTAAGTGTCTTCTACTATAGCCTCGGGCCGACCAAAGCCTTGTGAGTGGAATTGATAAACGGAAACTGAAAGAAGCCCGTCATATATATGTATATGTATATATATATATGTGTGTGTGTGTGTTTGTGTGCCTGTGTTTGTCCCCCAGTATCGCTTGACAACCGATGCTGGTGTGTTTACGTCCCTGTAACTTAGCGGTTTCGCAAAAGAGACCGATAGAATAAGTACTAGGCTTACAAAGAATAAGTCCTGGGGTCGATTTGCTCTACTAAAGGCGGTGCTCCAGCATCGCTGCAATCAAATGACTGAAACAATTAAAAGAGTAAAAGAAGGTAAAGAGTAAAATCAACATTATAACGGAGAGGGTTGCAAAAACCCTTACATGTTTAGAAATAGCAGTCCAAAGTCACTATAAACCCACTATTATCACTCATATTCTATCTCCTCACAATAAAGCTGTCTGCGAGCGTCATAACATAAACTCCACAACTTAAAAATAAAGGTTAATTCTGTATTGCAATTTCGAAGTTAGGAACCTATTAAACCATATTATACACCGTATCGTAAAATGACGGATACAAACAATGTAACAGTTCCATTCTTCACCCATTTGACTGCGGCCATGCAGGTGCACTGCCTTTAATCGAACAAATCGACCCCAGGAGTTATTCTTTCAAGGCCTAGTACTTATTATGTCGGTTCTCTTTTGCCGAACTGCTAAGTTACGGGGATGTAAACACACCAACATCGGTTTGAAGCAATGGAGGGTGGACAAACACAGATATACACGCCCAAATATATATATATATATATATATATAATATATATATATATATATATATATATATATATATATATATAATATATATACGATGGGCTTCTTTCAATTTCCGTCTAAGGCTTCGGTCGCCCCGAGGGTATAGTAGAAGACACTTTCCCAAGGTGCCACGCAGTGGCACTGAACCCAGAACCATTTGATTTCGAAGCAAGCTTCTTAGCACACACACACACACACACACACACACACATATATATATATATATATATATATAAAGGGAAAGTTTACGAAAATAAACAAAAGACGAAGGCAGGTGGTGTACAAACAAACAAATGTATTAGTATAGCGCTCAGGAATAGAAAAAGTCTTTTACGTTTCGAGCCTACGCTCTTCGACAGAAAGATACACAGAAAAAAACAAGGAGAGAAACATGTATATATACATATATATATGTATGCGTGTGTGTGTGTGTGTGTGTGTGTGAATAGTAATCCTTTCTACAATAGACACAAGGCCTGACGTTTGGGGTAGGAGATAAGTCGATTACATCGAACTCAGCAACATAACTGGTATTTAATTTATCGACCGCGAAAGGATGAACGACAAAGTCGATCTCGGCGGAATTATATATGTAAATACTAGTAATATCTTATAAGCTTTTAGCTTATAAGCGATCACCGTGTAATGACTGAATAATCTAATATTGGAGCATAAAAAATACATCAAGCGCGCGGGAATACACAGGGTACGATGGGTAAATTATCGCCATTTTTTTTTAATTACGCACATGCGCATTGTTTGTTTTTGATTTTGACGACTACACATTATAGTAGGGTCAGGTTGAGAAAAACAGCACCATGTCGCAATTTACTCTGCCAGAAATTTGGAAGCGATATACTGTACTGCTTGGCATGCGAGCCGGGAGCTCCAATACGAAATTTCAGAGTGTTCGGGTGTGAATCTGAGGACCGTGCAGAGGATTCAGAAAGAGTTGGATGAGTCTAATGGTGATTACGAAAGTATAGCAGCTCGGAAAACTCACTCTGATTTTTCTGATAACGAAAGAACTCTTGAATTCGTTGGTGAGATCCAGTCCATGATTGATAACGATACCTTCAAGTCAATCAAGTCTATCGCCAGGAACATGGGAGTGTCTGAGTTTCTTATCAGGCAGGTAATGCATGAAGAGAAGGCGGCGAGCTGGCAGAAACGTTAGCACGCCGGGCGAAATGCGTAGCCGTATTTCGTCTGCCATTACGTTCTGAGTTCAAATTCCGCCGTGGTCGACTTTGCTTTTCATCTTTTCGGGGTCGATAAATTAAGTACCAGTTACGCACTGGGGTCGATATAATCGACTTAATCCGTTTGTCTGTCCTTGTTTGTCCCCTCTATGCTTAGCACTTTGTGGGTAGTAAAGAAATAGGTAATGCATGAAAACATTCGGTATTCCTTATACAAGATGAGAAAGAGTCGCAATCGTGCTATCGATTCTACCAGTTCGCCGCCTTTACCTGTAATTAATATTGCCAAGTCTTTTAAAAGTGAGTGTGGAACTGATTCTCTCTGGAGATTTCGATAAAGATCCAAGTGTCAGCGTAACACAGAAACCAATTACAATGTAATAAAACGAGAAGGATTTTCGAATAACAACTAATATTTTCATCATCCTCTTAGATACCACATTATTCTACTAAGCGTGTAGTACTGTATAGTTTCAAGAATCAGAGGAAAGAATTGTGCGTAAAAAAAAGTCGTATCGTTAGACAGCAATATTTATTGACAAGCAATTAATTCAGTGACGGGAAGGAGCAGAAAATGAGAAATTTGAACACTTCAGAGAGATGCGCCTCGATAAACACCATAGTCCATTTATTATTTAATTCAGTTTTTTTTAATGATATATGCGCACAGACTGATACACAAACGTGCACTCATACACGCTCATATATACACATATATATATACACACACAACTATATACAGACATCTCTCTCTCTCTTTCTCTCTCCATATATATATATATATATATATATATATAATCACACGCACATAGGGAGAGCACATACTGAAATTCACTTGACGCCGGTGTGATACCCATCTTGACAAGCAATAACAATAACATAATACAATAAGTTAGTAATCTCAATAATCTGTGCCAACAACACACATGTGTATCAAATTTGCAATAGTCATGGGAAATAGAGATAAATGAATGTAAACAATGAGAGAACTAATAGTAGACACACACAATACACTTACACCAACACAGGCAATGATTTATAAGCGCATAACTGTGTGTGCGTGTATATATATATATATATATATATATATTTATATATATATAATATATATATATGTGTGTGTGTATATATGATATAAATAATATATATATCTATGTATATGATATATATATATATGTGTGTGTGTGTGATATATATATATATATTGCTTTGCACATTGCCCTCAATAACATCTATTTCGAGTGGAATTGTTAAACTGTTTAGCATTACAAGGAGAGTACTGTATGTGAATTAGAATTCTCTCAACTGTTCCGTTTATAATTTACGTGTTGTACCCAAAATTTCTTTTCTATTTTCATTGCGAAGAGGGTGCTGAAAAAGTTCCTGGCTTTAAGGTATCGCGAATGGCCTAGCTGGAGGCCCAAACTTTCAAGTTCTTTTACAAGCCTTAGAAAAACTGAAGGACCACTGCAACAAGTGTGTAAATCTGAGAGGGGAATATGTTGAATAAAACCATAAAACACAAAACGAAGTGTAAAGTGAATGTTATTAATATCATGTTCTTTTACACTTATGTTGCATGTCTGTTTATCATTTTAAAAAAGCAGCAGTAGTCCGTCAGCATGTTTCGTTAAGTGTGCCACTGTAGCCGCTTTCTAGCTCCTTGATTTCTTGATGAAATCGTTCACTAAACTCATCGCTTACATCACCCATATTAGTTGGAAAATAGTCAAGATGAGAGTGGAAAAAACGAATTTTTAGAGACATTCTTGCCCCAAGTTGCTTATAAACTTTCAAAAAATCATTCACATTTACAACGTATGCACACGATTGCCTAAAAACTGTTTTACAAGAGAAACAAATATTTCTCAAGCAATTTTCTCTACTGGGTTTAATTTTTCTTGAAAAAGCTCATCACAAATTAGTGTGCAAATTTCTGGTCCATTAAAAACACCAGTTTTGATCTTAGCTTCAGACTTGCTAGAAACAAATTTTTCAATGAAATATTTGAATCCTTCACCGTCTTCATTCATGACCTCAATAAAATTCTTAAACAAGCGAAGTCTGATGTGTAAAGGAGGAAGTAAAATTTTCTGAGGATCAACGAAAGGGTTATATTTAACGTTGTATTTCCCTGGCGTGAAATCATTTCTCCTTGGCCACACATTTTTTTAGCAAAGTGATGCTTGTCATCTCTGCTGTTCTAAAGGCACAAAAAGCACTGATGCTTTGTATACACAATTTCTAACCCAAGAAGCAAACCAATAACTTTCAAGTTCCCGCATATATTTCACTTGTTCTCAGAATATTTAATCAAGTGCAAAATTTTATCCATTGATTCATAAGTTTCCTTTAATCTTGCAGCATGTGCTAGTGGTATTGAAGATTTTTGATTGCCACTATGCAGCAAAACAGCTTTTAGGATTGCTTTGCTGGATTCTATGAAGCGTCTCTATTTTTCAGGATTATAGCCGCACCCCATCTCACGTAGGAAACCTTCAACATCACAACAAAAACAAATACCGTGTTTCTCCAGATTCTGTTCAGTTACATGTTCTCATGAGATGTGTAGCGCAATATTAAACCTTCATTCGAGATGTCAAACTAGCAAAAGAAGGTTGTTAGTAAATATCCATTCTTGACAATGCTTCAATTTCTAAAGTGCCTTTTAAAAGGTACAGACGCAAATTATTTAAGAGGGAACATGTGTTTGTTGATTCTTCCCTTGCATTCCGTATTGATATTTGCTAAAATTCAGTTTATGTCGCAGACTAGCATTTTTTTTTTGTAAATTAGTGTCGTTTTGTATATCATCAAATTCTTTACACAATTTGATGTGAACTTTTGTTTAAGTCTTCATCAAAGGTTATTTTCTTGCACACCACCTCTAATTATTATTATTACTATTATTATTATTAAGGCGACGAACTGGTAGAATTGTTAACATTATTTAGACTGACAGAATCAAACAAAGTGAACCAACTAGCATATCTCTGACGTCAAATAGAAGACAAATTCATCAAAATCAGAATCAGATTGAGAATCGCGTCTGGTCATACGAGTGTTCCTCGACCACATGCTTATCATCATCATCATCATCATCAGCAGCAGCAGCAGCAGCATCAGCATCGTCATCATCATCATCATCATCAATAGACTTCCTCCTTATCATTGTCGTTAAATTCGTCATCATCTGTATCGTCGTCATCGTCACTAAGATCTCCATCATCATTAATATCGTTCATTATCATTTAATAAATAGCATTCGTACAGGTTTTATTTGTCAGATATGTTATTCAATAAATCACCAAAGAATATTAAAGAACAAAGATAGA
>NC_042997.1:105413143-105430643 GCF_006345805.1 Octopus sinensis | reverse complement strand
ATGTTATCCAAGGGAAAGGTAAAGACCGATATAGCTTAGTACCAGTAACATCACAACTCATTCCTACGGCTGGAGCAACGTGAAATAAAGTGTCTTGCTCAAAAACACAACTCACATCACGGTCCTAGAATCGAACTCACTACCTCATCATAGTGATGCCGACGCTCTCACCACTGAGCCATGCGCCTTCACCAGAGTGAAGTATAATATGCCTTCTATTGTTACGCCCTTTCAAACCCCGAGCTCAAATGTCGCTGAGATCAGTGCTTTCTTCCGTCTCACGGTGTCATTAGACTAAGTAATATTAAGGTACTATGATCTTTTTAATCACTATACTTCTCTTTCAAGTTTCTGACGTTGTGGGAAATATTTGAAATGACTATTACGTAACAACAGGGCGCCGAAAGAAGATAAAATCATTTCTATTTTATTTTAAATATACGTAATCTTATGAGTTTCAGAGAGCTAAGTGGAAATAATAATGCTGTGTAACGAAAATAATATCAAATGAATAAATAGTAAGGGAGACAACTCTCTGTAAATGTTTTGGCTTTTGTAAGACCGTCATAGGTGACTTAAATTTCTGAAGTAGTTGATGAGTTAAGTAGTACGTAGATGTACAATGTACTGCAGGGATTCTTAGACTAGCAGTTGTGTCCCAATGATGGCGCTATGATCTCAGAAGGAGATAGCAAATCTTAAGGCTGGGGGTTATCAACGATTCTTTTTATCTATGGACTCCTTTGATTAATATTTTATCCTGGCGGACCCCACAGCCACTCGTTATTTAAACAGATTCAGAGAAACGTCTTTCAAAATTCCTATTTTGTTTTTTACACATTAACTTCTGTAGGTTGGACTACATAAAATGTTAGAGAAAGAAAATGAGCTGTTTCTTTCAATACATACCAATACATATATCTAAAGCAAAAGTTCACTATGGCCCCTTAAAATATCATTATATATTCCCAATTTATTCTTTTGTTGTGTGGACCCTCCAAAATCTTGTATGGATCCAGGGGCCATGTGGACACCGGTTGAGAACCACTGTGGTAAGGGATCGATTTAGGATGCGGAAGGTGGTGCTTCGAGGAGTCTTACTCTTTCTTATAAATAAAATATATAAACAAATTCCAATATTAATATTTTAAGAGCATTTTCACAAAAAGAAATAAATGTCGTTGAGACCGTTGTAGGACAGTTTTCGGTAAGCTGAAATATGACTGATAACATGCCAGGATCTAATACAATTTCACAATGTAAGTTCTTGTATTCTTCACTAATCTCCACATTCGATTTAGAGAATATAGTTATGGTGAGTTAGGAAAATGCCATTTAGTCAAGTTTAGCGTTGAGTTACTAAAGGTTGAGAATGACAAACTTGAATAACTTCACTATTTTTTGAACTACAATCTTATTTGTGCTGTGTCTTGTGTTACGGTCTGTAAAATACGTGGTGTTAATTCAGCACCACAAATCGCATTCTCCAGCAAGAAATGGCCTGTCTAGTCAAAAGAAACCGATGTTGATATTTATATGGTGATGAGGGATTGTCGAGTGAGTTGAATGGACCAGACAGTTTCATCAGCCTTTGAGAATAGGTCTCACCTATTATATGTATCACACTTCTAACCATATAAACATATATCTTCCTGTTACAGATTGTCACCTAGAGTAAGTACATCCAGTAAAACAAAGGTGTAGATAAATGTATTTGTAGAAAATAAGACAGTAAATAAATCTGAAAGACACAACATTATTTCTTAACACCAGGCAATCAGCGAAAACAAATGTAATTTACTTTGAATTTACTCTGGGTTAATTAGATAGAATAACTAACTGTCAGACTGTAAAAGCGACAAATGTATTTTCACTCTAACTGGTTTATTTAGTTGCAAGAATGTGTTAGTTGTATGATATTGTAATGTGTAGCAGACAGGAATGTCTGTGGCTATATATCAAGATTGACAGAAAGCAGCCAAGTTCAAAAACTATTTATTTTAGGCCAATATTTGCAGTGGGTGCAACGCACATAACTTCCCACACTAACACGTACACATATAAACGCACACGTATTCACAGAGAGTATACGAGGGGGTGGAAGAGAGAGAGAAAGAGAGAGAGATACAAAGTTTGTATATGTGCAGCCATTACTGAACATTACTATATTTGTAAAAGATTTATTATAACGGATGATTTTTGTTGTTGTAGGTCAGTTAAACGAAGGAAGTACTGCTACGCACAAATAGTTGCGTTTGTAATAATTTCAAGAGAATACGTGGCATGAATCTAAGACTTTCATATATTTTCAAACTTTGCCAATCCGCCATATATGTATGTCAATGTTATTCAGAAGTCTTCAAAACTTTGAAAAGAAAATTTTCTTTCTGAAGTGCTAAATCATGACGCTACTTATTCATAATCAAATACATTGTGTGCTCTCATGCTTATGTAGTGGTGAGCTTGCTATATAAGCACAAGGGCTGACAATCTGGAGAAGAGAATAGTCGATTACAATGACTATAGTATTTGATTAGTGCTAATTTCATCGAGAAAGGTCAACCGCGGTGGGCTTTACATGCATGTTACATACAACTGTTGACGCCTCATACAAATATCTTTGCCAGGAAAATTATCGACTATAATCAACAGGAAGCAATATTGTTTTCATTTTTATCTTGATGTTTGTAAGAAGTACTAATACTTTGTAACTATACATACATAATATAAACACACAGACACAGATATATATATATATATATATATTCATATATGCACGCATACACATACATGTAGGCACTTACACATTTCTGTAATTTTTCTTTATCAACCAATCTAAACTTCTTTATATCTCGATTTACAACTGACAAAAGATTTGCCCACACGTGGCGGAAATGCTCAAAGGGAATACTTTACGACTTTATTTCCATTTTTCAACGAAAGTAATTAAGTTAAACCATAAGGTTTCTAAATAACATACATACTTATATTCATACATACATAGTGAAATACTATATATCTCGGTTGATAAGTAAATTACAAATATACATACTAATAGATGTACAGACGAATATATATATGTACACACACACACTTTACTAATATGCTTGACTGCAAGAAAGCGTATTATAACTATGTTCTTTTTCATTTGCTAATTTGCACATTTTTATTCTTCTTTCACTTCCTTTCTTTACACAAAAAACTAAAAGGCAGATTGAGAAAACATTAGAATCCTTATAGTCCCTTGGCAGTTTCATTATATTTAATTCAATTCCGACACTAGCATATATTTTCTTTACGATTTTGTTTTATGTTTCGAAACACTTGATAATATGTTTAACAAAACCTAAAATAGGAACATTTAATATTTATTTATTTATTTATTTATTTATTTATTTATTTATTTATGTATTTATTTATTCTAGGACGTTCACATGTGAATAAGGATTCAAGGCTAATAATGAGCCCAAGCAAGAAGTCGACATCTTTTTTTCTTGTTGCTATTGTTGTTAAAATTTGTTTTCAAACCAAATTTGCTTGAATTTCCTATGCTGTCAACGGAAAGGGTGTAAACGAGTAACTTTAATGTTAGGCCACTTTTATACATCATTGTACATCCATATTTCTTTGTATACATGCTAGGTGTAACTCTATCGACTAGAGAGGTATTATATTTGATCAACAAAAGATTAAATAAATGAGTTGTACTAACATTTGCAAAATATTAATCGTGCGCTTAAATCCCTAGTTTACTCAAGGGAACTATAAAGTACACATGCGAGTAATTTAAGATTTCTTTGATAACCTAAATACAGATTTCTGAAACAGCATAGCGAGGAAGTTTCACTGCTTTGAAAAGAAAAAAAAATATCATCCATTTTTATAGCTTCGTGCGGCTGTAAAGAATTTAAATCTACAGCTTCCGACTTGGAAGGAAACAAAAATGAAATAAAATAACGAATAAAAAAATAACAACTTTCTACATTTAAATTTTATTTTTAACATATTTTTGCTTTTACTTTGATTAATTCAAATGTAATACATCAAACATGTGGTATGTGATACATTGTAAGTAAACCCGACATCAGCAAACTAGTGATGCAGCTTTATGTTTTCTGTTTCGAATCTCTTTCAGTCATCAGCAAAACACGACTAAATAGGTTTTTTCACTGACTTAATGTTTTGAAACTATAGTCAGCTTCGAAGTATTTCTCATTTCTAATATGTCATGCTATATAACACAAATGTTTTACTGCAGTGGACGAATGACTTTGCAAACATTAATATAACATTTTCTGATCACCAACTCATAGTTGCTCAACCTAATGAAAGTAGAGATAGCCAGGAAAATATTTACTATTGCGCTCAAAGTTTTCTTATGAAATTTAAATTCCATTCTCAAAGAATCCCAACAAAATAAGTTGATGGCAGCGTGAAATTGAAATAACAGCTTCCTTATAACCATCAACAAGCTGCTGGGTTATAACGAAAAACTACTTGAATATAGAATATATCATGTTTCCTGCTTTATCGACGATATATGCTATAGACTACGGCCAGAGATCATATTTATGAAGAATAGACTCAACCACGAGGAGTATATTCATAGGCGGTAATATTTCAAGTTCTAATGCCATTAATTTCCGTTAACCCGATCGTAAATATTGGATCAGATACATGTTGGCATCGATTTCAGACACCTCATATATTGTACCATGTCGTAGTTGCTTATTTCATTTTGGCTATACTGTAATATTTAAAAGCTGTCGTTCGATCCGAAGGAGATGTCGGCTCTCATCATCATTACCTATTTCATTTCTAAGTTTGAAAAAATGTATATTATTTGCGGTATATTTGCAAAATTAATGCAATGTTATTATTAAACTAATATTCAATAAAAATTTTGTCTTTTAATTTGGTCATTGAATGGATTTACATCTGCAGCTTTTGTAAATTGGAGTAAGAAAAATTGTTGAAGGCGATTACAATATTCATTCCAGTTGTCAACGATTACACGATGTATTGTACACATACATATACACAATATATATATATATATATATATATATGTAATTGCAATGTTATTACCAGTTCGAATATGCTAGAGACACGTTCGGACTTGTAAACAAGCCATTCACTGCGTTTTGTCATGGAGAAAATTTCTCGTTGTAGACAAATAGTATAAATATATATAAATCAGTTCACAGCGCCATCTATCCAGACTATGAGATGCAAGCATTCTGGAATGGTTATCTCTTCAGTCACAGAAACCGTATGATGTATCTGCAAGCTGATAAAAGAGACAATCTCTCTTATGTTATTCCAGTCAACATACGTCGGCTGGTAGTGCAAATCGACGGCTCTTCGTAATTAAATTACGGTGTGGAAGCGTTAAGCAGTGATGTGTATAAATGCAATGTTATTGGCAGTTCGAATATGCCAGTGGCAGGTTCGAACTCATAAACAAGCCATTCACTGTGTTTTGTCATGGAGAAAGCTTCTTACTATAGACAAATGGGGTAAATATATCCAGATCAGCTCGCAGTGCCACCTGCCCACCCCGTAATATATATAATTATATGTGTATGTGTATCTTTGTGTCTATTTCTTTACCACTTGACTACCGGTTCTAGTTTAGCTGTAACCTAGTTACTCATCAAGAGAGGCCGATAGAAGAAGCACTATACTTAAAATATGTACTGGGGCCATCGTGTTGCTTGACTAACTCTACAAGGTGCTACTCCAGCATGGCCATACTCTAATGACTGGAGAAGTATAATAGCTAATGATAATAAATGGTACTTGAACCGACCGAATGAAAGGTAATTTAGTTACTCCTTGTAATGGAAGCTTTAGTAACAAATGACAACTCTCTGTTTCATAGCAAGTGGCCCCCGTTCCTTACTGTCTAGATCAGGATAATAGAAAATATAGTACTTTACTTTTCACTAGTTGCAAAGGTCTCCTACTTTTGGACAGGTCTGTGAATTTCATGTCTTTCTCAGAGTAATTAGATAATACAACTGGAGATTGATATCGCGTCATACTCACTAGTAAATGTATATACGACACCATACCCGTTTTCACTTGTGAGGAGCAGTAAATTGTTGAACATAACTCAAAGCAACGTGATAGATGGAATGAGAAATGTCGACACCTCTTATATTCTTCCCCAACATCTCCACTACAGCATTCAACCATTATGTGATTAACTTTTTCTAGTTTTCGTAATACTGCAGCAAGTACAAACCTGTCTAGATGTTTACTGCCTACTCATTGCTAATTATCTTGTTAATCAAATTCCTAGTCAACATTGCTTTAACCACTAGCGAATTGCCTTTACAACTATTATAACGCCAGAAAGCGTTGAGGCTTGTTACGGTTTGCATAATTAATCTAGTGACGAAATACGCAGATTTGTTACATCTGTTCTGCGTCTAACAGACATTCTCTTGGATATAATTTGGCAAGTGAGAAAATGAACTGATGCGCAAATACATTATAAGAAATAGCGAAGAAATGTGTATGAAATATACCCGACTCCATTCATGGCTTTTCATTCATGGATAAAGGAAAGATTTTACACATATACATGCTTATATGACAATGCTGATACAAATGTAAAATGTCAAATGGATATTTTGCTTGTGACTTTGTAAAGTAAAATGTGTTGCATTTCCTACCGAAAGTCGTTAATCTGTTGTACATCATCATCATTATTAAGGCAACGAGCTGGCAGAATCGGTAGCGAGCCCGATAAAATGTTTAGCGGCATGTCGTCTGTGTTTAAGTTCTGAGTTCAAATTCCGCCGAGGTTGACTTTGCCTTTCATCCTTTCGGGATCGATAAATTAAGTACCAGTGAAACACTGGGGTCAAAGTAATCTACTCTCCCCTCCCCCAAAATTTCAGGCCTTGTGCCTATATTGGAAAGGATTATTATTATATTATTATTATATTATTATTATTATTATATTATTATTATTATTATTATTATTATTATTATTATTATTATTGGGTGAGAGAGCAGTGTATGTCATCAAAGTGACACTGGAGTAAAATATACGAAGCCCAGTATACCCATCATGACTACCCGTCTGATACGGGTACACCAGACACATGCATCACAACCATATGTGCACGACATGGTTTCAATTCCAATCACTGTCAGTCTTTTAGGTAGTGTTTTGGTTATTGTGCACCAATTAATACAGGAATAATTGTTGTCCAAGTGCACCAATTACTACAGAAATAATTGTCGTTATGTTCTTCCCCAGTTTCCTCTTCATAACTTCTGGTTCATGTTCATACTCCTTTTCTGTTTTGAAGCCACACCCTCGGCTAACATTTTCATGAACACTTTTGCATACACAGTCACGTCGTCGCTTATACTCATTTTGTGTTGGTGTCCTGCACTCATTCAAAAGATGACTGATAACTTCATCTCCTACCCTGCAGATTCTACATTTGTTAGTTGACTGCGTCATGTTGAGCTTTCTTTGGCTTTATCAAATTTGTCTTAAGCTCTTGTTTCAAGTTCCCTTCCTTCATCCAGAGCCAACGATCTTTATATTCCTTATTTTCGTCTTGTTGCATGAATTGGTCATACACATGAAGTCCTATTTCTTGCCATTTGTTCGCTCTCTTGTTTTTCCTTTTCTCTTTGAATTCTCCTACTTTTTCGGTCACTTTTGGGGTAACCTTGGCTGCCGATAGTATTCTTTCTTTACTCTGCACAACATGATTTTTGCAGACACAGTATCCAAGTATTTACAATGCCTCATGCATTTAATAATACTCTGCCGCCTTCCTTTCTTGGTAGGTAAAGTCTGTTGGTATTGCATTTAGACTGGAGTGCGTTGTAAATCGTGAGCAACTTTCTAGGTCATCTATCCAAGCTCTTTAGCTTCGCATTTATCCATTTCAGAAAGAGAACAGAGTATCTCAATATAGGCATGCCTCAAAGACGGCATATCATATCCCAGCGCTCCTAGATATTTGTGATCTAATGATGTAGTAATTTTATACCATCAGAATTTACTTTTCGCCCATGCTTCATAACAAGTACTGCGCACTTATTAACCAGAAACTGCACTCCAATATCTTTACTGAATATTCTCATTGTTTGGATCAAAGGGTCAAGGTCTGTCTCATTCGTTTTATTAACATCAAAGAAGGTGAGTTATATTCATCTTAGATTTGGTTAAACTCATAAGTAAGCCTGGGTTTTCTTAGTAGGGTGAGCTTAACGCAATGACGAAGAATAATGGGGAGAGCCAGTTTCCTTGAAAATGCGTTTTCACTTTGCCTTGCGATTCATCTGCATCTGTTAGGTCTACTTCCCACACTCTTATTGCTTTCTCCAAAAAGTTGTTTATCTTCTCATTGCCTTCGAGCGTCCTTAGACACTCTATGAGTCAGCTGTGTAGGACATTGCTGTAAGCCTTCCTGCAATCTATCCTCCAACAGCTAAATTCTTCTTTCTTATACTCGCCTGATTCAATATTCTACTATCTTTAGCAGATAAGCAATTACCCTCGATTTCGTCCTATTTTCTTTTTGTTTCTTTGGCAATAGATTCTCCTTATCCAGAAAATTATATATTTCATCAGCTATGACGCCAGTTAATACTTTCCAGAGTAATGATAAGCAAGTAATAGGTCTACAATTGCTGACTTCGTCTGTCTTTTCTTTATTATTCTGTATAAGCACTGTCCTTCCTTTCGCCATCCATATTAGTGTTCCATTTTTATGCTTGTATACAACTCGTTTCATCACCGCTTATATATTATAATATTGTGTACATGAACCCGAAAGTGTACCCACACGTGACCATTTGAAATGTTTGAAATGGCAGTCATATATCCTTCAAATTATAACCAGTGGTCTTAAAATAAGAAACACACCACGTTGTATATTGTAGCTTTAAATAAGCAAAGGCCGATACATGAACGTACTGGTTATAGCTGCAACGCATTTGATCCTTGTTGCGATCAGTTAAGATTAAACTAACGTTAAATAGCGATAGTCACAACATCAATTGATTTATAAACTCTAGTGTATACGTAAGCTGAGGGTTCTCTTTGAGAAAATGCATTGGAACTGCATTATTCCAGATGAATCTGAGCCGATTTCTATTCTTCAAAACAATGTAAGTGTGCTATTAAAATAGACAGCATACTATTACTGTTCTACATACTTTCCATTTGGCAGTTTCGTGTTGTGTTGTTTCCATTTATCTTCATTGAGATTCCCCAAAGCAACGATAGGTAAATGTATGCAAGGATCGACTTCAGCTACAGCCGACAGTAATTGTCCTTCCCAATCATGTGATCTTTATCAACACATTTAGAAGTTAATTTGTAAAAATGATGAGCGAAGTTCCTGTTCCAGCACACGAGGTTTCGGAGCACAAATGATATAATATGATGTGATATGATGTTATGATACATACATACATACATACATACATACACACATATATATATATATATATATATTATATATATATATTATATATATTATATATTGAATATATATTCTATATACATATATATATTTATCGATTTTATATATGTGTGTATATTATATATATATGTATGATATTTAAATATATATATATATTACACACACACACCCACACACGCACACGCAACACACACACCACACACACACACACACCACACACCACACACACACACACACACACACATATATATATATATATATATATATATTTTATTATATATATATACAATATATAAAAGTAATTTTAGAGACAGAACCCCCTTCAACTGAATCAACACTGACAGGTTTTATACCCGACCATTCCATAATCATAAATTCTTTTTAGGTGGTATTGGTACGTCCTTCAGGGATAATTTCCATTCCAGGGGTTCTATCTTTCCTGTATACGCCATAACCAAACGTAATTGCGTGTTTAAGCTTAGCAATTAACGTCAGTTGTTATATTATTATTATATTATCCCATCTTGCACTATTTTCCTCTTGTTCTAGTCTAACGACCCTCCTTGTTAGTTTTTATTCGGTTTCCTTGACCCTCCATAAATCCAAAATTTTATTTTGGAATTTATGGGAGCAACTGTCATCGAAGATTCCGAAATGATGAGTAGTTAGACAGCCGACAACTAATGAAGGGTCGTTCTTTGTGTTACTTGTCATGACCCACACAAATGCTCACGAAGAAACATAAGGAAAGTAGCTCGAATAACGGACAAAGTCAACGACTATTGAAAAGGTTGCAAGACGCAACGAAAATTTTAGGGAAAATAAAGTAAATGAGTAGAAAGTTTACCGGTGAATGTGTTAAATAATAAGGCACTAAAATTGAATGACTCTCCCAAGGCAGAACAATATATATATATTGGTGCGTATTTTTCTTTTATACCCCCTTGGAAATGAACCATAAGAGCGATGCTCTCAGTAAAGAGAAGTTTCGTTATTGAATATATCGCGTATCATCCTAGTGTATCTCAGCTTAGATATATTCAACAACCTATATCGAACAACCCACACTGGAGCAGATATACACGGATCCTGTGAGTTCACTGGTAGTTCTTCTAAGCACTTCACTCAGAAATAACACAAAACAGCGCCGGACTAGGTACACATCACGTACGTGCCCGCTCCAATTGACATGCAGTATTGGTTTGATTACAGATCGTATAAAGATTTTTAAAATCAGTACTTCAGTCGATTTGTTCAACGCATACCGAAAAAGTATAATGAGTGCTAGATACCTCCAACAAAAAAATTTTTTTAAATACTGAAACCTAAAACGAACTATAATTCCAGGCTTTTAGCCCTTTATCTACAACCAGCCATTCTAAATACATATTATCTTATCACACATAGAACTGGCCGAGTGTATCTATCTATCTCTTTGTCTCAGTTACTTCGTAATTTTCCTTTACTTATAATTCTTACATGTTTGTTTATTATTTAATTTTGTGATTTTCCACATGTAATTTGCCTTTTCTTAATCTTTCCCACACTATTTCATATATTTTTGCCTTATAAATGCCTATCCGTGTTTCTGACGGAATTATATTTTGGTTTTTAATCTAGAGATTCACTTTAAGTCTGTAAGTATTCTCATCTGCACACTCGGACATATAATAAAAACCTTACGTTTCTGTAGTTTGCAATAACTGACATACATGTATGTATAACCACACAGATATGTATATATATAATATATATATATATATATATATATATATATATATATATAAATGACTGTGTGTACATTGTGTTGGGATGTATACGCGTAGTTCTACAGTTGCAATGATTACATCTTTTCTCACGCTTGTATGTTCAAATGATTCACATGCACACACATACACACACATGTATGCATATATAGATGCGCACTTATATGTGTATATACATACATATATGTGCGTATGTATATATAAATTTGCGTACACACGCACATACACTAAATATCACGCTATTTTTCTATCTGCTTAACGTTTTACTCCTTTCCTTTCTCTCCTCTCTCTTATCAATAACAAACCAGTGATAATGTTACGTCTTCTTTTCCTCATTCTCAACTCACATACCTTTATCAATTTATGAGATGCAACCAATCAGAAGACTTTGGCAACTGTAGTTGCGAAAGACCAATTGCAGAAGGCTATCAATCCATGATAGCCATAAAAACCTATCTGCACTTAAGTTGGAAATGAAATGGTTTTGAAATTGAAAATAGCCAATAATGGAACCGGGCGATACGCCATCTTTGGCCAGGAACAATTTATTTCCAAAACACAACAAAAAAGAAGAAAAGACAAAGAAAATAATAATTACAATAAGAAAACAGTAACAAATTGAATGGTTAGTCTGGACATTGGCCAAAAGAAACGTTTTTCTGTTTAAGCATGAGAATTAGCATTTTTCTCACGTGTCTGTTTTGCACGCCTGCGAAACCACTTCGTAAAGTGCGTCCAGAGAAACTAGCTGTTTGTAAAGAGATTGGATATGAAAGATTATTATCTCCGTGACTATGAAAGCAATATAATAAAACACTATATTTCACTTCTATTTTTATGGGCTCAACGAGAGATTAAGAGGCATAGAAACATAAGCGACAACAGATAAAAGCAATTAGTGTAATTGAATGACAATCGCTTGTGGGGATGGAACCGTTTTTAAAGTGTGCTAAAAATGTAATGAAAAGAATTTTAAACTGACGTTTCGACTGTGATGAATGTAATGTGTGTGTATATGTATGGATGTGTTTATATATATATGATTAATATTTGTTTTTCTGTTTAGTTGTAATAAAAACAATTTTACATTCATGCCTTTTGTAGGGTACAAATGTTTTCTTCTCTAACAAGAATAAGTATTGGCAGTGACTTCGATATTTCAGTCAGATAAGCCAACATCGGACTTTTTAAATAACATACATGCCCATATACATACATTATATATATATATATATATATATATATATATATATTACATATATATATATATATATATATATATAATATATATATAAATATGTATATGTGTGTATATATATATACGTATACTTACGTAAGCTATGATATCGGTTAATTATCACTCGTTTCAGTCAGTAGACTTGCGGTCGTATTGATTCACCAACTTGAAGAATTTTAGTGGAAAGAATCGACCTCAATATTTAATATTTTAGTCCCGTTGCTTATTCTATCGGTTTCTTTTGCGCAACTACTAAGATATGAGGGCGTGAACACATCAAAACCGGTTCACAAATGCTGGTGAGGGACAAAGACAGACACAAAGATACATACTTACTCACACACAAATACGCACGCACGCACACACACACACAACACACACACACACACACACACACACACACATATATATATATATACATATATACATACATATACATAAATATATATATATATACACACTGATATACATCCTCATAAGATAAGCACACATAAATATATACGTGATAATGGACTTTCTGTTATATTCTTAGAGATGGCTATGAATATGACATCAAACAAAATGTCAAAAATCATGATAGCATCGGTAATTATATAATTACGGATACTATATTGTCTACGCATATATATATGTATATATATATATATATATGTATATATATATATATATATATATATATATATATATTATATATATATATATATATGTGTTATATATGTAAATACATATAATATATATGTATATACATACATTATAATATATATATATATATAATATATATATATATATATTATATATATTCATATATATAGACATACATATATATATTATACATATATTTATATATATATATACATGGACATATATATATATAATATATATATATACATATACATTTCGTTTTGGGATTTGGTTTGCAAGATTGTTTATGTGAGTTCGTATGTTGAAGCATATTTTGTTGTGTCTGGGGAGAGTCAGTTATCTTTTTGTGCCTTTTAATTTAACACACTCACCGGTAAAATTTCCACTTATTCCTTATTTTTATTTTCCTAAAATTTTCGTTACGTCTTGCAACCTTGACTCTGTCCGTTATTTACACTGTGTTCCTTTTTGTTTGTTTGTGCGCATGTGTGTGGGTCAGCATGCATGTATGTAATGTATATATGTGTGTGTATGCATCTGTATATATATGTATGTATGTGTGTGCATCTTTATGTATGTATTCTGCATATTCATGTGCTTGCATGTCCGTGTTTGTGTATTTTTTATGTATGTGTGTGTGAGCGTGTTTTATGTCTATGCATCTCTGTCTCATTGTGTGTACATGTCAGTGTGTCTATTTATTTTATTTTTATTTATTTTATTTTATCTAGTTTCAGCTCACGAGCTGTTGCCAAGCTGGGGCACTGCCATTTGGTGCTGCTACATGATTTTACTTCACGAATGCTTTTTAGCAATTAGCATTTGGTGCATGAGAGAGTTCGGTGCAGCTGCCCTCATCTGCACCTTCTGCCGCGAAGTTGGTTCATCTGGGACACCTGACAGGAAGAGATCCAGTTTTATTTTAAAGACATCTGCATCCACCCCATGCATGTCTCTCAGGTTCTTCGGGAGGATATTGAAGAGCTGTGGGCCTCTGAAGCTCAGGCTATCACAGTATCTTGTTCTACATCTTGATGGCAAATTTGGAGTCCTTGGCACTATGCAGTGGCGCCCAGTTCTAGTATTTGTGTAACTCTCGATGCCAAAGTTTGGGACAAGTCCTTCTAGGATCTTCCAGATGTATATTATGGCATATCTTTCTCGCCTACGCTCTAAGGAATAGAGTTTTAATCTCTTGAGTCTTTCCCAGTAGCTTATATGCTGCACAGAGGCTATCTTCTTCGTGTAGCTTCGTTGGATTGCCTCAAGTTCTGTGATTAACATGACACTGGATGGTGACCATAGCTGAGAGCAATAGTCAAAGTGGCTTTGGACAAGTGTCCTCCAGAGGACCATCATGGTTTCCTGGTCTCTTTTTCTAAAGGTTCTAAGAATCCATCCGGTTAGCCGCCTACATTTCATTGCCAATTTAGTGTCTGTGTGTGTGTGTTGTAACTATGTACCATGTTTGTATGTATGGATGTGCATCTCCATCTGTGAACACGTGTCTCCATATGTTTCCTTATGGGAAGTAATGTGTGTGTATATATGGTCATGTGTTTCAGTCTCCAGTTGCGTATGTCTGTTCATATAACCTATGTATCTATCCGCCTGTATGTTGATCTGTTTTTCATATCTATATGCTTACATACATGTTCATATACACATATATAAACCCACACGTACACATACATAGATTTATCTATCTACATAACAGCCCACTAACTATTCTACACTACCTGTGTAAACTGTGGGTGTGGAGGTATGATATATTAAGTATATATATGTCTTAGGATCTCTTAAGTGATTTGTGCCTGTCTTTTGCATTTGAGGAGTTTATGTGTATTTAGGATGTTGTTCATTTTCGGGTCTTGAGTGAGCAGAGGGAGATTTTATATAATTGTGTTGTATGCTCCATTGTTTCTGAGGTTTTGGGTTGATATATATGGGAGTGATTTAAAATGAGTTGTTTTGTTTTCTCTTGTTGTCCTTAGTGTGTTTGTGCCCAATTTCTTGGCACGTTCAATTCCATGGACTATAAGTGCGGATGGGTATCGACGTTCAATGAGTATTATTTTGAGGTCTTGTAGGCGAAGTTCCCGAGCGGTTGTATCAGACACAATTATACAGATCCTTTTAGCTGGATTGAATGGGATATTTATTTTGGTGCGTTTAGGATGGTATGAACTGAAAAGGAGATACTGTTTTGAGTCTGTTGGTTTGTAGTAGATGTCAGTTGCAATTTGATTGTTGGATGTTTTTATAATCAAAATGTCCAGAAATGGGAGCTGTTCCTTGATATATTTCATTGTAAATTGAATATTGGAGTTTATATTGTTCAGTGTAGATTTAAAATATAGGTGTTTATCACAGGTTTTATTCCAGAGGATAAAACAATTGTTTAGGTACCTTTCCCGGTTTTCTTTTATGTACTGATGGAATGGGGGTTCAAAGTTTTGGAGCGAAAGTTCATATAGGGTAGAACCCAATTATAAGGTTCGCATGGACAGGCGCTGCTTTCGTTCCCCTCGCTATATGCATTTTTGGCGGTAGTATGTTGAATCGAATAGGAAATAATTGTTTTGTAGGATGTACTTCAGGGATTCAATGACAGAAGTCTGGTTTATGCGGTCCCGGAATACTTTGCGGTATTTTTCTAACCAGAAGTTTATTGCCTCTATTCCGTAGTCATGTGGAATGTTAGTGTTGAGGTTGATGACATCGAAGGAGACTAATAGTGCTCCTTCGTTAGTGGTTTTTGGAAGATGCTCTAGCATGTCAACATCGTTTCTAATGATATTTTTTAATGTATCTGAAAAAAACGTTTCCTTAGTATGTCTAGAAAGTTGCTTGGGCGGTGTGTTTCACAGGCTGGGCCCGCTATAATAGGCCTTAATTTGAAGTCTTTTAGTGTTGGGATATTTATATATAGACATGGATTTGATTTCCAGGCATTAGTAATTATTTTACTCTTGTGGTTATTAGGGATACAGAGAAAAAGTTTGGTTTGCATTTAAAGTTCGTGTTATAATCTTTTTCTTTTACTGTGAGGCCATTTCCATGTTTGAATATTAAAGATACAAGATCTTATAATGTTTACCACTGTAAAAGTTATGCTAACACTTCCCTTGGTTCACTTTCTAGACTTATTCTTATTTTTCAAGTATCAGAAATGGTGAGACCCCTTTGTCACAAGAATTGATTACTTCACAATGTCACTTGAAAAGCTAATTTAAAAAGCAAAACCGGTTAGATATATATTTTTAAAAATTTCTTTATAAAAAGATATTAAACTGTGAGAAACGAAGACATTTCTCTTCCACTTTTTATAAATGATTTTCAACTATATACACATATACATATTTATATACTTATATATATAAGATATATACATATATCAATTATATATTGATATATATAATTATATATTTATATATGTATATACACATATTTATATATTACATATAATTATATATATATATATAGAGAGAGAGAGATATATACATATGTATTTAAATATTATATATAATTATATATATTTATATATGCATATATATATATGTAATATTGATATATATATATATTTGTATATACAAACACTATTTATATATATATATATATGTTTTATTTATACATTACATATAATTATATATATATATATATAATATATATATATATCTATATATATATATATATATATGTATTACATATATTTATTTACATTTGACGGATATTTCTCGTCTTGTTTGTTGTTACACAAAGGTTCGGCTGATATACCCTCCAGCCTTCATCAGGTGGAGGGTATATAAGGTATTTTTCGATGTTGTTTGTTGTTGTTATCATCATCATCATCATCATTATTATTAGTATTATTATTATTATTATGATTATGCCTTAAATCGAACTCGGAATCTTATGGTTAGTAGTCCGCGCTGTTAACCACTACACCATATGCCCGTGGCAATTATTGGGTGAATTTTAGGGCTTATAATTTTGTTGCTCAATATATTGTTACTGGGATTGAACATTTTGTCGTGGTGTGTATCACGATTGCTACTTATATTCTTTGCTCGATGTTTTAGGCATTGAAGTTGAGGTACCGTCCAGTGAAGGTCGGCTTGCGGTATACGGATGTCTTGAATCCATACTTCGTGCGTGTTATTGATACGTCCAGTAATGCTAACTCATTGTCTTTTTCCTTTTCCACAGTGAACTGTATGGAATTGCTTTATTGAGTTCACATGATCTAACATCACTTGGGCATCTTCCTGGTGGAGCCAGAGTTTAAAGGTGTCATCAACATATCGCAGCCATACTGTTGGTTTTAGTGGTGTTGATCCTAAAGACAAAATCTCAAAGTATTCCATGTATATATTGGCTATTATCGG
>NC_042997.1:105408143-105410643 GCF_006345805.1 Octopus sinensis | reverse complement strand
ATATATATATATATATATAGATTATATATATATATATATATATATATATATATACATATATATATGCATACACATACAAGGTTATCTATATATATGTGTGAATATACGCCTGTGAGCACGAGCATATCATTCAAATATATATGCAAATTGAATAACAACATCCGTGACACACACTTTGAATTCTATATACGCGGACATAGTATAATTTCATTCACAGAGCAAATCTATTCTCATTGCTTTTAGTACCACTCGATATTTATCCCTTCCATTGTTCGAGTGTACTAGGGTTCCGAAATATCTACGTACCGACTTGGATTATGATAATGACTTCTAATAATACACACCCAAGCACACTTACGCGTGCGCACAAACACACACGTACACACATACGCACGCACGCGTGCACACACACATATAGTCACAAGCACACACACGCATCCAGTCTGGAATCATCGATGATCTGGCTCTGTCTCGCTTACTGTAGGGAACTTGTCTCCCTTGTCAGTCATTAGATAATTGCTTCGTCGTGGCTAAGAGTTGTTCTGACTCCTATTTCTAGCAATGCTGGTGATGAGTAGCACCCTTAATCAGCTTTGTGATGTCTATACTTGTGCCTTTTGTTTGTAATTTGCGAACAGCCACCATCAAAATGTTGATATATATAGGAGCAGGAGTGGCTGTGTGGTAAGTAGCTTGCTTGGCAAGCACATGGTTTGTGAGTGGATTTGGTAGACGGAAACTGAAAGAAGCCCGTCGTATATATGTATATGTATATATATATATATATGTATATATATATGTGTGGTGTGTTTATGTCTCCGTAACTTAGCGTTTCGGCAAAAGAGACCGATAGAATAAGTACTAGGCTTACAAAAATAAGTCTCGGGGTCGATTTGCTCGACTAAAGGCGGTGCTCCAGCATGGCCTCAGTCAAATGACTGAAACAAGTAAAAGAGTAAAAGAGTGAAAATGAGTATACATATATGAGAACATGATTCAAGAGAAAGAGGAAAATTGTTGTAGTTTAACCGGCAGGTCTGTTCAGATAATTGAAGTTTAAGTCTGGTTATTCACTGTCACTCCAGTAGTGAATATGAAGTATATTTAGATATAAGTTCCTGACTTTGGGTAAAAGAAAATACAGGTGGATCAGTTAATTATGACTTTATTTGACATATTCTCCTCTCGGATTTGTCGCAGTCCTTCAGTCTTTCTCATTCCTGTAAAATTAGACCTTTCGCGATGCCATTAAAGCCAAGGACTTTTCAAGAACCCCTAGTACAGTACTGCCAGACGTTACTCGCAATCAAGTATGGCATCATGGTATACACTATGCTTTCGCTAATTACTGTAGGTGTCTATGTACTTACAAGGAAATATAGACACTCTCTTCTTCATTTTTAACTCGGCTGAACACCTAGGATGTGATAGTTAGAGGAGAAAAGGATTTTACTATTACCTGGCTGGTATTTATTACATCTGAATTGATTAGAAAATAGTGAAAGGAAGTGTCATGCTTAAGGTACCTTTGGTTCAGGAATTAGAGTATGATTCTGATCGACCAGGCTAAAATTGTAGTCAAAGGAAATCACAGATAAAAAAATCATTGAGAACCCCTGGTTTAAGCTCAGGGCAGCATATATCCAAACTTGTCGGAAACACTTTCCTTGACTATGTATGTGCACTGGTCATTTTAGACCAGATATGCAAGGACGAAAAAGAGAAGAAATAAAAGCATCGACAAGACTAAGCCAATCGATTTAGAGTGATTATGAGCAAAATATCAACAACAGAACAACGTTAGAAACAGCAACAAAGAGACTTCAACGCTATATTTGAAAGAAAATGAGAGATACAGAAACTAAATAATGCGTGAGAATTAAGACACGTTTCTATTGCTGCAAATATGTAAGCTAGGGAAATAAGTCACTGCTTTGCTCTAGGAAACCATTCTAAAAAATCAGTCGAAAATATAGGAAAATAGATCTGACAAATCACGAAGCAAGCACAATTTCCAAACAGCCACTACAATAGAATAAAAAAAAATAGCTAAAAGGTTTGCCTCCTCTGCTGTCCGTCACAAAATCTGTATTATACCTAAATATCCCAGATGTATATGTCCCATATTTATGTGTGTGTGTGTGTGTGTGTGTGTGTATAGAAACGCACGTAAGTACATGCATGCCTACATTCATACATGGAAACATACATACATGTATATGATTATTTTTATAAATAGATATATATTAGTACACACATACGTGCACATATCTACTTACACGTATGTAAGCATACATGCCTCTATGCGTGTAGATAAGACTATGTATGTATATACATATATACATATATATGCATATACATACATATACATACATACACACACATATACACATACATGAACACGTTTATCTCTTTTGTGTATACATTATATATAGCTATGTGCGAGTGTATATATGTCTATGTATATGCATATTTGTTCTGAGAATGTAACTTCCCTGTG
>NC_042997.1:105400643-105405643 GCF_006345805.1 Octopus sinensis | reverse complement strand
GCGGTTTATTGGTAGAATCGTTAGCAATCCGAGCGAAATGCTTAGCGGTAATTCACCCTTCGCTACGTTCCGAGTTCAAATTCCCCCGAAGTCGACTTTACCTTTCATCCTTTCGGGGATCGATATATTAAGTACCAATGTAACACTGGTTTCGGTGTATTCGACTAGTCTCCTCCCACCAAATGTTCAGGTGTTATGTCTATAATAGAAAGGACTATTATCATTATTATTATTATTATCATTATTATTATTATTATTATTATTATTATTAATATTATTATTATTATTAATATTATTATTATTATTATTATTATCATTATTATTATCATTATTATTATTATATTATTATTAATATATTATTATTATTAATATTATTATTATTATTATTATTATTTTATTATTATTATTATCATTATTATTATTATTATTATTATTATTATTATTATTATTATTATTATATCTATGCACTGGTAGAAGGGGGAAACTGAAATTTGGTTAGATCCTACTTGCACATTTCTACACATCTATACGTTCACTTAAAGGAATCGGTTTGTATTGTGGTAATCGGATCTGCTCTTTATGTAAAGTGATTCTCCGTCTCAGTATCATACTCATCTGTCCTATATAGTTATGTCCACAACCCGAGCAAGTTATTATTTAAATTAGAATCTCAGAGGCACAAGTGAAGTTGGTTTTAATTGTGAACCTCTTCCCTTGTTTGAAAAGGAAATCCGAGCCATCGAGTGGTTTGGGGCATGTTCCACAGTTTGGGTGTCCATGATTAGCGAAAGCAAAACCAGTTGACAAAAACACAATATAAAATATTTAAAAGTATATTAAAACTATGTAACGTATGTGCCTTTTCCTTCTTTAATTTCAGTTATATATATATCGTAACCAAATAATTTTGACAACAATGTTCCCCTACAAATAACTGACAAGCAACATTTACACATTCTCGTGTGGACATTAAAACATGATATTAATAAATTTTCCTTGCTAATAACGATATGACTTGATTAAGAGATAGCCAAAACTTTCCCAATAGAAACGGTTGAAAAACGCTAAAGGATACCGGCCGGCAAACAAACTAAAACTTAAAGCCCACTTACATTCTTTTGTGAAACCTTAAAATCCCATTGCTTAATAGCTGACACAGTTAAATAAATACACCTCATTATAAAAGTCTAAATACTGGACGGAACTCAGAGATTTAACCTTCATAATTTCAAAACAAACGGATAAATATCTACTTAATATCCAACTAAAACCAAAAGCACCTATATTATTGGCACGTGCTGGCTAGCATACACCTTCTAATAGCTACATTAATTTATGATCACCTATGACCTGAAGATATTACACATAAATATACACACTTTATTAAGAAGTTTGACATGCTTCAATAAATTCTAAACAATAGCACAATTAAAAATTTCTCCATAACATTTTACAATCACAGTCTACCATACAACTGAATTATCATCCGATAGAACTCACCTTACACAAGAAAACTTAAGAGACACTGTATAACTCCAAGATAAACTCAAATGCACCACAATTCGCCGAAGGCGTAGCTGGCCTAAACTCGAAGTCACTGTCGATAAAAGAATAAAAAAAAGCATTGTGCTCTACCAAATGTATTGAGAAATCGTTCAGTTTAATGTAGAATTGTTTTATAACATTAAACAAACTTATATACATACATACATACATACATACATACATACATACATACATACATACATACATACATACATACATACATGCATACATATACTAGCTGGTGTACCCGGTAATTCCTGGAGTAAAGATGTTGTATTGAAACGCCTTATTACTCTGATATAAGAAAGCAAATTCGTTATAACTGCCGCAAAAGTGTATTTTCCGTCTCGAAAATGTAAAAAAGCTGTCAGCTGGACGAGGGAGAGATTCTTGGAGGTTAGCAAGAGAAGTTTTCGGAGGTTGGCGAGAAAGTACTCTGACTCGTCATGGCATTTTAAAGGCGAACTTTATGAAGGTAAATTTATTAACGGTAATATATAAATGTAATATATATATATATACATATATATATATATATATATATATATATATATATATATATATAAACATATATATATATATATATATATATGTATATATATATATATGTATATATATATATGTATATAATATATATATATTATATATATATATATGTATATATATATATGTGTGTGTGTGTTCTTTTTAATTTTTACAAATTCACCATACATATGAGGCCATTAAGTGCTCGTTGTATAATTAATTATTCACGTGAAATTCGTTATGGCATAAAGAAAAATAATTATCATAAAAGAACTAGAATGTTATTCAATGCCAATAGTTTTCGGCAAAAATCTGCCGCTCCGATGGGGACAGGAACAGCACTCTCCTTTGGGAATTTCGTTATGGGTTATCAGCATACCAAAATTCACAACGAAAATATCGGATGCCTTTCTTTACATATATATATGTGGGTCATTAACGAGTTGTTAGTGTTAGTGTTAGCTGAGTCGATGATGGTGACATCTAGGGAATGTGAAAATTGAATTATATACAATAATGTCAACAGGAAAAAATGCCACCTTACATTCGAAAATATTACGCAGGCACATATGTGAATATATGTATGTATCGTGATAATTGTTAACTACTTTGGTACTAGCCATAACACATGTCAACTAAGAAATATATACAAATTTCCTTAAGAACGAAATTATAGGTCGTAAGCTGAAATCAGTGGTTACTTTTTAATATTCCGTGAAAAACGCGAAATCACGTAAACGGAGTAAGTCATAACACTGAGGATGCCTACATAGCATATATATTCTGAAAAAATGCAATAATTTGGAAATAACGGAGTTTACTAATGTGATTTTCCCACTGCATTTATATCTGTAGTTGATTTTACTGTAGTGTGCATGATGATATTTATATAATACAGGTGGTAATTGGAAGAATGATACAAGCTTGAAGAATTAGAAACTAGAAATTTAAGGTTTCACTTATACATACGCGTATCTGCTCGTTAAAAAATATTTGATTTCATGAAAAGCCTTTCCGTAACGCAGAATTCCGTAATTATAAACTCGCTTGAATCCCTTGCTACCTGCTTTTTTAATGTGAAAATATGTTAGGTTCTAACCTCATTATAAAATTATAATTTTATTTTAGTTGCTTAAATGTAGATTTAATGACAGTATAATATGGACGCCTATAATTATTAATTGATGTTATATAATTCTATGAGGAGTGTCTCAACTTACATCTCTGTATGACTAGAAAACTTATGCTTAGTCGCGTTATTGAGTGTAGTTTAATTACGTGGGGATCGTCTCAAGTAGTAAGTGCTCATGATAAGGAGGTAGCTTTTAAATGTTTCGAAATGTGATCAGATGTGTGCCAGCGGTAATAGTGTGCACAAAGGGAAAATATATTTGGGTTGCTATGACAGAAGTACGTTGAAGGGAGTTTGGAAGAAGCTCAACTTGTGAAAGATTAGTAGCAACAAAAGGTTTACAGTTAATTTTGGCGTAACATTCTGTAAGAGTTGGCTGGCTGGTTTGTTGGTTTCTTTGTTAGCTGGTTGGTAATTTCTAAGGGGCATTCAAAACATGAAACGGATGAGCAGAGTTTGGATTTAGCGTTTACTTGGACTGTCATTTACTATATTTACCTGATTCATATATAACTAAGGCGTACCTGGGCAGGGCTTCCATTCAAGAATATAACTAAACAGTACTTCAAACAATACTTTGATGATTGCGAAACTACCAAAAGAAACCGAGTCACATAACGTTGTTTGCATATATACTACTTGATCAAAAGAATATATCATCTCGTACGTCACAGGATTCCAATTCTGCTATTCTTCAAATATGAATTAGAAGGAACCCGAGGTAAACAAGCAACATCAAAACACATACACATGGTGGGTGTGTTGGTATTTCCTGGGCCGGCTGCATATTAGGCGAGAGAGAATATATTCTGAATGCGCCTGGTGTTAAAATCACCTAAAAGTAAGTAGCAAGCAAGCGATACAACTCACATCAGGACCGTTCAAGGAGCGACAGACATCGATGTTTCGCCGTTAGTGTGACTTTCCAGTGCCAAGTACCGAACAACGCATGCTGCAGGATATATCCCCGAATGTAACTATATACTAAATGGTTTAAAAACCATCTGCTGGCATGTCCCAACGTTTCATCCCACGGAAAAAAAATTTGAAATATGAATTAGAAGTAACTCGAGGTATATTCTCTTTTTACTTGTTTCAGTCATTTGACTGTGGCCATGCTGGAGCACCGCCTTTTAGTCGAGCAAATAGACCCCAGGACTTATTCCTGGTAAGCCTAGTACTTATTCTATCGGTCTCTTTTGCCGAACCGCTAAGTTACGGGGACGTAAACACACCAGCATCGGTTGTCAAGCGATGGTAGGGGGACAAACACAGACACACAAACATACAGACGCACATACATATATATACGTACATATATACGACGGGCTTCGTTCAGTTTCCGTCTACCAAATCCACTCACAAGACTTTGGTCGGCCCGACGCTATAGTAGAAGACACTTACCCAAGGTGCCACGCATTGGGACTGAACCCGGAACCACGTGGTTGGTAAGCAAGCTACTTACCACACAGCCACTCCTATATAAACAAAACAGAACACACATACACATGGTGCATTGAGAATATATACTCTTATGCCTGAAACAAAGCCGACCCACAAACCAACAACACACAACTTGTGTGTGTTCCATTGTGCTTATACAGTTGCGGCCAAAATGTTCTGAACGGCATGGATTTTGAAGTAAATCACTAAATCATCCATAATTTTTGTATTATCCTCTCAAATTACACCAAAATCTCAGACAATAACAATTAATATCGTATTTATTGTCTGTGAAAATTATAGAATATAAAACAACTTTGATAAAAACGTATACCTACTTTTCTGGCGAAAACAA
>NC_042997.1:105388143-105395643 GCF_006345805.1 Octopus sinensis | reverse complement strand
CACATTACCAGCAGTATATTGGATAGTTACTATCCCTTAGTTGGTTGGCTTCCCAAACTCTAACTCTTACGGAAATATATATATATATATATTATATGTAGAAAAATACAAACTGGGACAAGAACGTAAAACATTTAGAAGACGATACAAAAAAACACGATGTATATATATATATATAGTGTAATAAATAAAATACATGCATACATACAAACATATATGTACGTACCGACATCTACATGTATATATACATGCATATATAAATATATATACGTACAGGACACCACAAAAATACGTAAAACTCAACAGAAACGAAAACGGAAAAGCCATTTTGTTACAACAGAAAGACAGAGACGTGGAACAGGACGAGAACGAAAACGGGAAAACATTATTTACAACAGAAAAACAAGGTACAGGACATGCTACACAAGGAAAAATCCCCTTCATCAGCTGTCACTAGTAGACTTAGCGTGTTTCCAAGGCAAGACAGGACACGACTCGTCAATACTCGGCCTTCCTGTGAGAGAATTAAAATAAAATAACCTCGCAGAGGGGTAAAACAAGCACGAAAAAAATGTAACACAATAAAACTGCACAATAAAATACGAGATAAAAATACAAGTACAAGAAAAAACAAAACGAGAAATAAAATACAATACGAGAAATCAAAATAAACAAGAAAACAAACGAAAGGCCTTTGTTCTGGCTGGGACGGATATATATATACATACATACATATATATATACATATGTACATACATATATATATGTATAATTTATATATATATATATATATATATATATATATATATATATATATATATATATATATATATACATATATCATGTGTATATTTTAACGTCTGTGTTCATGAGTATGCATGTGTGTGAATATATGTATATATGGACTGATAGATAGAAAGATAAATAGATAGGTATACATGCATATATACGGGCCATTGTTTCAAGTATAAGAATAATTTCCATGACCAATTAAAGTTGTCACTGCAAAAGCTTGAAAGTGACTATGTGTCCCAAGCAAGACATAACGCAATCATCGGGCAAAGTAAGCGTGAGCCAATGTAAGTCAAAGCGGAAACGTTGAAATACAAGTAAAATCCATCCGACGGGCAACCATACTGTTTCCACTCACAAACCTTGTTTTGACTCAGGGCTATTGCAGTAGATATTGAACACGCAGTGGGATCCGACTCTAAATTCACGACATCAAGCCATTAACCATACCTCACAGTGTGTGTGTTTGTGTGTGGGTGTGTATGTGTGTGTGTGAGTGCGTGTCTATGTGTGCGTGTATGTGTGTTTACATGTGTGTATGTGTGTGCGTACATGTGTATGTGCGTGCGAGCGTGTGTGTGTGTGTGTGCGTGTGTGTACGTGTGTATGTGTGCGTGCGCGCTATATACGGTTTGTGTTTATTTCAGTTATGCATTCTTAAATCACATTTTTCTTTAGTAACAATTTTGATATAAAAAATATTATTTGATCATGCCTCTTAACAGACTGTAAATAAATATTTACCTATAAGATAATATATTACTAAGATGATAAAAATATTGTAGGATGTACTCTCAAAGCATTAAGCATTATACTTTCAACCCAGCTCATCAGATTTATAGAAACGTACTGTTATCTAACACAGAAACCAAGCCTGATCTGTCTGTCTGTCTATCTATCTATCTATCTATCTATCTATCTATCTATCTACACACACACACACACAGACATAATATATTCTATCTATCTATCTATCTATCTATCTATCTACACACACACCACGACATATATATATATATATATATATATATATATATATATATATATATTATATATATATATATATATATATATATATATATATATATATATATATATATATATTATATATATATATATATATACTATATATATATATATATAATATATATATATACATATATATTATATATATAATAATACAGTGTGGAAAAAAGGAAGAAACGAATAATAGATCGAAATCTTTAGATGACATAGAAGTTACAATGATTGCCCACCAGAAATTAATGCTGAAGTTTGAAGAAGGTCGATAATAAAATAGCCAGAAACAAAAGACATCAGAAAGAAATACAATTGCACTTACACAGCAAAAAAAAAAAGGAAAGAAAAAAACAACAAAAAACAGAACGGGAAATGAATGAGCAATAAAACAAAACCAAAATAATGCATCAGGTTCCTATGGCACCATCGTTTTAAATTTATCTATCTCGCTGACATCATTTCCATGACAAGCCAATGTTCATAAAATTATCTGTCTGTTAGTAATATCCGTCGTCATCATTTGTTTGCAAACTCTATTCCATGATTTACACACACACACACACACACACACACACACACACACACACATAGGCACACACAGACACACTCATATATATTCACACACGCAAACATATATATATACAAATATGCACTTATACATGCACACACGCTCACATGTATATTTGCATTTACATGAATATATACATACAGGTGTGTGTGCGCACATATGTGTACGTAGAACACATATTTGCGTATGAGTGTGTGTGCTTTTGTGTGTGTGTGCGTATATGTGTACGTAGAACGTATATTTGTGTATGTGTGCGTGTGTGCGTGTGTGTGTGTTTATGTGTTTACTATTGACGATAAGTTAATAGTTACATTTGTAGGATACATGAAATTTATGTAGTTAACCGTGTATATATGTACTTACACACACACACACTCACACACACGTAGTGAAAGCGCATGGCTCAAGTGGTTAGAGCATCAGACTCACAGTCGTGAGGATATGAGTTCGATTCCAGGACTTTGTTGTATGTTGTGTTCTTGAGCAGGACATTTTATGTCACATTGCTCCAGTTCACTCAGCTGCAGATATGAGTTGCGACGTCACTGGTGCCAAGCTGTATCGGTCTTTGCCTTTTCCCTTGGATAACATCAGTAGCATGGAGAGGGGAGGCCTGAATGCATGGGCAACTGCTGGTCTTCCATAAACAACCTTGCCTGGACTTGTGCCACAGAAGGTAACTTTCTAGGTGCAATCCCTTGGTCATTCATGACCGAAAGTGGTCCGAATATATCCACCACGACCTTAGAATAACACACACGCAAATATCATCCACAACAAGTCACTTTCAGGGTACTTGACCATTTAACATCCTACTACAATCATAGCACTCCCGCATTATTTTCTTCTTATTCTTCTGTTTCTTCTTCTTCTTCTTCTTCTTCTTCTTCTTCTTCTTCTTCTTCTTCTTCTTCTTCTTCTTCTTCTTCTTCTTCTTCTTCTTCTTCTTCTTCTTCTTCTTCTTCTTCTTCTTCTTCTTCTTCTTCTTTTTCCTCCTCCTCCCCCTCTGCCAAGAATTCACAACGACTTCGAACCCGCAAGAGTAAACAAAAGAGACAGAGACAGGCAGAAACAAGGAAAATGTCCCTTGTATTTGAATACTATGCAAATATTCTTTTAAAAAACTTTTCATTTAATTTTTCCAAAATTTAATTATTTCCCATACTTATAGTTGAAAACGTCTCAATGACTGAAACCGTTACTGAAATGTTTTTATAAAATTATTTTAGCATTTTCTTCCTTGACTTTTTCCATATATATATATATATATATATATTATATATATATATATATATATATATATATATATATATATATATATATAATTTATTTTATAGAAGGAGCTTCTACAGGACTAGAACTGTTTCATTCAAATGAAATCCTCAGTAGCTTCCTGAGGATTTCATTGAATGAAACAGTTCTAGTCTGTAGAAGATCCTTCTATAAAATAAATTAATTTACTCTGCTATGTATTGAGTACCTTATTAACTGTGGTTAACCCCGACTCAACCTGGGACCTACATATATATATATATATATCAACTCGTGTGTTCCTTTTCAACCTTATACATATCATTACTCCACAGGAGATACAAAAAGTGCCGACAAAAACAGGCACAATCACTACCATAAATGAAGAAATACCGAAAGAACTCAAGACAATCAACACAAATCTGTAAACCTTTTTGAAGAAATTCGACTCGACACATGAACCCAATCGAGAGAACAATGAGGAAATCGATACAAAATATACAACCTCCGAAATCGTGCGAAACAATTAGAACATTTTTCTCTAACAACGCGAATCAAGGACCTCCTAACGAGGCAGCATATGGGATCAATACTCTAACAACATTCCAAATGAAACACTACATAGTACTACAATGGACCAAATCACTCAGAGATAGAAGGTTTGCTTTTTGGAAGATGATCCAAAACAACAAGAAAGTGGATGTATATGAAAAATGGCTCTATCGGGCACCGTTAATTCTCCCACGTAAACTCCATATCGAAGCCATTACAGATGAACCTGAAACACAAAGACGCGTCAGAGAAAGAATGGCACTAGAAAAAATGAAAATGGAAATGGAGCTTCTAAAATTGAGGGCACAGACGAACGAAGTAAAATCCATCGATGAAGGGATCAACCAAGAAATTAGCAAAATGACCCAAGACCCCGATCAAGAGATCCCCAAACTCTAGAAACAAGGATTTTTGATAAAGAAGAACTGAAATCCCTCCAAGGCTGAGAGAAAAGCGCCTCTTGGTCCTCAAACAATGAAACCATCTTTCAAACAGCACGCTTCTAATAACCCTTTCCTGAAAATAAGAAAATCAAAACAACACCCAAATACTGATTCACAACCATGCACAGCAAACCCGTACCACACGCAATAATTACCAACGAAGGTCCCCGAAAACACCACATTCGAAAATGGGATATCGAGACACACCTTTCAATACCGTTCCAAGAACCCGCACCATAAATCCCGACACAGCAGCCCGCAACAATAAGGAACACCTACATAACAGCTACCATCCCAACCACAGTGATCATTTTTTAGACCTGATACGCAAACTCAGAGATACGAGATAGCACCAAATAGACAGGAGGAACCAAAAGTGATAAAAATTATCAGTCTAGATCACAAAGAACTAACAGCAAATCAAATCAATATACTCTCCAAAGGGCTCAAGTTTACACCTACTCCACAACGCCCCAACTACAACGAAATGAAAGAAAACATCGCGGAATTCTGTAGAAAATTACGACTCGCTGAGGAGTTATACGACAAATACAACGAGGACTACTCGTTGATCCGAAATAGAAGTAACTACACTCCCTCAAAAGGTAAGAACAAAACTCTTGATCATTTCTGTGAATACATCTCGAATTACTCATATCAACATATGCACAAACAAAACACAAACCAAACTTTAGCAAAACAAAAATGGACTGAGCTGAACAAATTAAAAGAGGACAAAATAAAAACAATCGAAGAGGCTGATAAAGGGAGTGAAGTTGTCTTAATGGACGCGGTATACTATATAACTCTAGTACTATCCATATTAGAAGACACAACATATGAAAAGGCCCAACATTACATTCAGCAGAATATAATGAGAGACCTAAAATCCATGTTAAACCTACACAGAGAAGGGCTCACCTACAAAGAATATGACTATATGACCAATTTCAAAAGTAAAACCAGTCATTTCTACGGTATTCCCAAGATACACAAAAGTGAAAAAGTATGTAACACATGCAGGATAGCCACAGACATAATAATCAAAGTCCCTACTCCTAATGACCTCAAATTGAGACCTATAATAGCAGGTTCCGCATGCGAATCCCATCGCCTCAGTAACTTTTGAGGTACCCTCTTAAAACCATTCCTCAAGCATGTCAAAAGCTACATAAAGGACGATCTGGATATGCTCAATCACCTTCCTGAAACAATAAACAAAAACACCCTACTATTATCCTTCGATGTAGTCAACCTCTATTCAAATATCCCTCACAATCTAGGGATAGAGGCAATTCAATTCTGGCTAGACAATTACGCCAACGAACTCCCATATCGCATCAAAAAAAAGTTTGTGATACAAGGGCAAAAATTTATCTTGGAGAATACCTCGTCTTCAATGACAGCTTCTATCAACAAAAATTGGGGAATGCGATGGGTATGAGAATGGCCCCCTCCTTTGCTAACCTAGACATGGGACATCTAGAAATTAGTTTTTATCTTAAGGCTCTAGAAAAATACGGCAGCCCGTTCTCCTTCTACATAGAAAATAACTGGAAGAGGTACCTGGATGACTGTTTCATTCTTTGGCATAAAAGTATAGAGAGATTTAAATAATTTCTAGCACTTATAAATGGACTTGAAGTAAACATTAAATTCACGATGAGACAGAGATCACCATTTGGCGCACACATCCACGGCAAACTGATGAAAACCTTCTCTTGAGCGGTGCATATGGTTGAAAGAGTTGTCACGAACCATGAAGTGATAAGAGTAAAATTTCATGCAAGAAACCGCTTTGTTGGTTACGCAATCCGAATTGTCTGATTTGCGTTGATGAATTCCAAACCGGTATCCGTCCTCTCCTCTCACAAAGAGCAGTGGGTATAGCAAGGCGTCATAAGATCTGTGCGTCTCGCATATACGGTGAAGGGGGTTGTCTCTGCGTTTAAGGACAATGTCTCGGTTGTTATATTGATTACCGCGAAGAAGGAAAGCTACTTCGTTGCATGTAGGTAAGTTGATGCGTCCAGAGTGTTCTCCCGAAGGAGGTTTTGAGGCGTCTATGACAACATTGAAATTTGATGAAGGAGCTGCCTCCAATACATACTTGAAGCTTATAACGTAGCTATTGAACGTGTGAAGAATTGCTTGAAGGTTTCGTATGATGTGGAGGTCTGTGTCAGATGAAATTGAGTGCCGCATTGCTGTTTGTTCGTTGGGATTACCAGCGAAGTAAAGTTGGAGAAATTGTGGGTCTTGGTTGGCGGCAGGTTCAAGCGGTCCAATTCTATGGTATACCTGGCCTTGAACCTTAAACGTGGGCATGAATCCCCCTTCTCGCACAACATTTTCTCCGAAAGATGTTATCTGAAAGACGCAATTGTACTTCCGGATGCAACTAAGAAAGTGCTTCGATTCAACCGTATCACCTGTGAAGAGAAGCTTTAGCGGCTCTGGTGGGTCGTCGAGTTGATGCAATCGGACCTTTCCACCAGAGCAGCACAAACCGGATGGCTCCCCCGACCACTTTTTGGCAAAGCAAAATGAGCACGTCTTTGAAATACTTCCAAGTGAGATGTCCGGGTGGTCGGCATAATCAAAGGCCGAATTGTACTGGAATGCTTTTAAAGCCCATTATTTAGAAACACCTTTCCTAAGGGCTTGCTGTTTGGCATCACTCTCAAGGCGATTATCACGGTCTTGTAACGTTTGAGATGATCGAGCAGCAGCAGTGTTCGCAGCATCCGTTGTCTGGCGTTTATGGCGCTGCTCCTCATTCTCCTCAGAACGTGCGGCTGAAGTGCATGCGGCATTAGTGGCTCGGCGACGTTTCCACTGGGGACTTGTTTCAGAAGCTCTTGCAGCAGCTGT
>NC_042997.1:105368143-105375643 GCF_006345805.1 Octopus sinensis | reverse complement strand
ACTCAAATACCAGAGGTAGAGTAACATGCTTTATTTAAATGCAGCAGAAATACAACAAAAGCTGTCCGTCGTCGGACAGTTTTGCTAAAATGGAACAGAAATAACGATATAATCAAAACTTTTAAAAATGGATTTGTTTCATTGGTCCTTTCAATTATCAAAGTAAATGAATTCAATATAAATTCATCATTTCGCTAGCTGTTACGTTTAGGATTATTCTTATTTTTTTCTTCCCCCCTCCCTACGTTTAAGATATACTTCCTATCTCTCTTGTCAGTTATAACTGACTTCTATATGTATACACCAAGAAATCTTTGTACGCGGGTATGGTTGCATGAATATATGTATATGTGTATTTATGCGTATATTTATGTGTTACCTATATATGCATGTAACTAAGTGCATGCATCCGTGTATTTTGATGTATATATGTATATTATAGATGGTCTAGTATGAATATATACTGTTATAAAATATTTATGTAGTGCAGCGTGAAAATTTTAATTTTAATTTTAACGTATTAATTGACTTATATTTCGTATATAATTATTTACCATATGTATTTTGAATCTACTCTTCAATTTAAAGTTTTCTTCGATTTTGCCATAGGATGAATTTATATTGAATTCATTTACTTTGTTCATTGCATGCTCAAGACCGTTAACTGAAAGGAGCAATGAAACAAATCCATTTTTAAAGGTGTATCCTTCAAGTAGTTTTGATTATATCGTTATTTGTGTTCCATTTTAACAAAACTGTCCAACGAACCAAGCGTGAAACTTTGAGTATCGGCTCTTGTTACATTTCTGCTGCTTTTAAATAAAGTATATATATAAATATATAAATTAAATTAGAGATAAAACCACTATGAAGCAAATCAAACAGTGAAAAACATAAACCAAAACATAGAAATAAAATGAATTAATATAATATACAAAATATATAAAATATAAAATTCAAAATTTAAATTAATTAAAAATAAAGTTAAAAATTAAAATATTATTATAATATATATAATATATATATATATATATATATATATATATATATATGTGTGTGTGTGTGTGTGTGTGTGGTGTATTAATTTATTTATTTATTAAATATATATAACTATCAAAATGTATAAAAAGTAATATAAGATGAAAATATAATATCTTATATTACTTTTTATACTTTTTGATAGTTATATATATTTAATAAATAAATTAATTAAATATATATATATATATAAATTTATTAATATAAATTAATAATTTTAAGTTTTTAACTTTATATTTAATTCATTTAAATTTTGAATTTTATATTTTATATATTTTGTATATTATATTAATTAATTTTATTTCTACTTTGGTTTATGTTTTTCACTGTTTGATTTGCCCAATAGTGGTTTTATCTCTAATTTAATTTATATTTATACTGTAAAATTAGATTTAATCTTAAATCTAATTTTTCCCTGTAAGTTTGGATTTACTCCCTAATATCATTAGTATCATATGTATACATATATATATATATAAAGTAAATTTATATATACACATAATATATATAAACTTGATATTTATTATATATATATTCTTTTATTTTTTATTTGTTTCAGTCATTTGACTGCGGCCATGCCGGAGCACCGCCTTTCCTCGAGCAAATCGACCCCAAGACTTACTCCTTGTAAGACTAGTACTTATTGTATCGGTCTCTTTTATCGAACCGCAAACTTATGGTTGTCAAGCAATGGTGGGGGGAGACAAACACACACACACGCACACATGCACACACGCACACACGCACACACAACACACACACACATACACACATATATATACGATGACCTTCTTTCAATTTCCGTGTACCAAATCAACTCACAAGGCTTTGGTCGGCCAGAGGGTATAGTAGAAGACACATGCGCAAGGTGCCATGCAGTAGGACTGAACCTGGAACCATGTATTTGGTAGGCAAGCTACTTACCACATACACACAGACACACACACACGTACACACATATATATAAACTTAATATACATTATATATATATATGTGTGTATAATATATGTAAGCTTGTTATAATTTATATAAATATATGTATGAACTTGATATGCATTATATATATAATATATATACACATATATGTGTTTATATATATATATATCACGTGATCACGTGACCGACCAGGCTATCAGATGTTGCTATACATCGCTGGTCACAATGCACTTCGCATTGTTTTAGCCCTCAAATGACACCACCGTGCTGGCTAAGCGAGCAGGCCAATATATATATATAATATATATATATATATATATATATATATATATATATATATATATATAATATATATATATATATATATATATATAATATATGTATGTATGTATGTATATATATATATATGATATATATATATATATATATTATATATATATATATATGTATATATAATACACACATGCATGTATGCATGCAAATCAATGTCCGTGATAAGTACTTCTTACGCAAAGCGTGACAGAAATTACAACGAATATAACTTCATAAATTTTTAAAACTTCCACTAAATAAGTAGTAGTAGTAGTAGCAATAGTAGTACTGCTGGTGGAGCTGGTAGTATTGTTGTTGGTGGTGATGATGGTGGTAGTAGTAGCAGTAGTAGTGGTGGTGGTAGCAGCAGCAGCAGCAGCAGCAAGAGCAGTAGCAGAGACACGGGTCTCTGTTACTGATGCTGATGATGTTGAAGCGGTTGTGATAGACTTATGGCCGGTCTTTATGGGAAGTATATTAGTGTTTCGGCAAAGAAATGTAAACAGAATGTAATGTTTATAAAACATTTTTCGCAGAAAAAGCATACACACGCTCAGAGACAATCATCCCCTCGCCACGCACCAGCACCACCACACTCAGAAACAGAAGCATGCACACTTCCTACATTATACGTTCATGCGTGTGCGTGTACGCACACGCACACATATACATGTGTAGAGAGGAAGTGAAATGTATATATATACACGAAGGCATGTCGTTCTATCTCTCTCTCTCTCTCTCTATATATATATATATATACATATATATATATTCATATATATTGATATACATACATACATACATACATACATACATACATACATACATACATATACAACCATATATATATATCACACACGCATATATATATATATATATATTATATATATATATATATATATATATATGTATATACGCATACTTATATATATATATAGCGAGAGAGAGAGAGAGAGTGGGAAAGTGAGAGAGTTAGAGAGAGACAGACAGACAGACAGCGACAGACAGACAGCGACAGACAGACAGCGACAGACAGACAGCAAGACAGACAGACAGCAAGACAGACAGACAGCAAGACAGACAGACAGCAAGACAGACAGACAGCAAGACAGACAGTCAGACAGATAGATAAAGAGGTGTCGGATATGAGTGTATACACATGTATGTATGTATGTATGCGCCTGTACATATAATATAAAATGTCTTTATCATCCGTCCTAAATGTTTATATCAACTCCCACATTTAGGCTTTCATACATATACACACGCTCATTTATACTCGCTTAATATTTTAACTTTCGTTGTTTGTTCGAAAAGACCATAACTATTCCGAATGGTTACATATACTCTGATTAATAGCGTGTTTTGTTTACTATTTGATTGTTTTATAACTGTGTTCGTTGGGCTTGGTCAATCGGACTATTTGTGTTTCTTAATCCGTATAGAAATACGCACACGACATACGTGTGGGTCTCTAAGCATACTATTCAGATAAAAATATGCACAGGCCGACAACAATATATAACAGATATATGCGGCTGTCGGCCTGAGCATCTGTAGCTATATAGATATGTGCGTTTAATGTACATAGCTGCGTGTATGTCTATGTATATCTACACACACACACATACACACGCACACTGGTGCACAAACATACGCACACACACACACACACACAAACACACACACGCAGGCACACACACACACACACACACATACTTATATACATGCAAACATATATCATTTATCTATTACTTTTGTCAGTTATCACACTGCGGCCATGCTGGGGTACCGACTTCAACAATTTTTAGTCGAATGTATCGAGCCCGGTGCTTATTTTTAAAAGCTTGGTATTTGTTCTATCGGTGTCTAATGTCGAATCGCTAGGTTACTGGGACCCAAACACCAGCACCAGTTGTCAAGAGGTTGGGTGTGAGGGGATCACTCACAGACACTAAGAAACACACACATACATTGTTTTACTCTTTTATTCTTTTGCTTGCTTCAGCCGTTTGACTGCAGCCATGCTGGAGCACCATCTTAGATTGTTTTAGTGGAAGAAATCGCCCCGAAGACTTATTCTAGAAAATTCCTAGAACTTATCCTACGGTCTCTTTTGCCGAACCATTAAGTTACGAGGACACACACACACATATGTTATTTCGTTCTGGTTAAGATTAATAAAGTGAAATGAATTCTCCATACATACATGTATGTGTGTGTGCGCGCGCGTGTATTAGAAGAGAAGGAGATTCTCACATATTAAAATGTGTGATAAGCTCTTTTTGTTGTCTGCTTATTTCGAGCCCACACATTAGTTTACCGATGCGACACCTGAATCATCAACACCTGCAGAATTTAGATCTTACTTAAGACAACAATCATAGAATGTAGATAAACTGAAACTTGGGTTGAGAGTCGCTTTGGCCATACCCAAATGTTATACCTTTCTAGAGCATTATATGTTAATATATATAATATGTGTGTATGTGTGTGTCTATAGATCTGTATATATTCCCACACATATATATAATGTATGTCCATGTCTCTCGCTCTCAATATATAAGTACATACATATATGTAATATATATATATATATGTATATATATATATATATATATATATATATATATATATGTGTGTGTGTGTGTGTTGTGTGTGTATGTGTGTGCATGTATATATATATTTACATATATATACATACACACAAACACACGCACAACTTAGTAATACTAAAACCCTAGTGATGTTTGTGTGTACCCGAAATATCTCAGAAATAGTATATTTCATCTTAACCTTTTTTTTATATATTTATTTTCATACTTACCTTCGGCAGTGCAGTACAAATTTTTGTGACATTTGGACCTCTGTTTATTAATGAAAACGATTAAACACAATTTTTGTTTGTTATTTCTTCACGAAAAGAAAAAAATACATGGCTTCCATCATTACACATATACACATATAGAATACGTATACATAGAATACATATACATATATAATGACTGTCATGGCGTGTCAATCAACACAAACAAACGTCTGCTATCTGTGACATATACACACACATAGTCTTCGTGCTCTCTAAGAAAATAATCCGTCGACTTTTTGGCGCCCTCTATAGAAATATGTTTAACAACGTGATTTCAAAAATGTAAGTCGTCTGTACAGTAAGTATTTATATTTTAGCTTTCTTTAAATAGACATTATTTTAATGTTTTTCTTTAAATTATTTTCAAGAGAATGGTGATCTTCCGCTTGTCATCCGGAGTTCGTTAATTTTCGTAAGAAATTTTTATTTATTTAATTCTGTTTTAAAGTGAGAGAGAGGAGAAAGTGAAAGACATATGTACGTGTATATGAAATGGGCGTGTGTGTGTATGTGTGTGTGTGAAAGACTGAGAGAGAGAGAGAGAGAGAGAGAAAGAGTAAGAGAGAGAAAGAGAGAGTGAATTAGTGAAGGGGTGTGTTGTTATGTAGACGTACATCCATCAATACATATGCGTACATCATTGTGCATGTACGTGTGCATATGTGTGTGTGAAAGAGAGAGAGAGAGAGAGTAAGAGAGAGAGAGTGAGAGAGAGAGAGAGAGTGAGTGAGTGAACGAGTGTGTTCTCATGTATGTGTAAGTGGCTCTCTCTCTCTCTCACACACACACGTCCATTTCATATACCTATTCATACATCTTTCACTTTTCCTCTCTTTCACTTGAAAATAAAAGTAAATAAATCAGAATTTTTACGAAAATTAACGAACAAAAACCAGCTGATCCGTATGACAGTTCTGAGAGTCAAAGCAAAAGATCGCCCAAAAGAATATCATAAAAAATTTTCGAGTGCATTCAGCGTAGCTCAGCTACAAAGATTTGGCTACTATTTCTAGCACACCCGGCTACCACATATCAACTATTTGCGATAACGGACCCGAAATACCTGTTAAGTGGAAGCAGGCGTGCAAGAAATAGTAGCTAAATCTTTCCTTTTCTGGGGAAAGTAGCCGTTTACACGTGGATATAAATGCTCTCTCTCTCTCTCTCTCTCTCTCTCTCTCTCTCTCTCTCTCTTTCAGTCATCACACACTCATATAAATATATATTAACGAGCGTGTGTATGTGTGTACGTATATTTGTCTTTGTCAGTGACCGATCTTTAAATGTGTGGGCATGTTTGTATTTTACGTGTTTACAAATACAATATTCACATAAATGCAAGCATATATATATATACACACAACCATACATACATACATACATGCATACATACATATTCTATGCTCATTCTCCAGGTCCTCAGTCTTTGATAAATTCATAGGATGTCTTCGTGACATGTTGTTTGTGAGGGGGTTTCTAAAGCTGAGGGAAAATGGAAATGGGTGATCAAATCCAATTCTGACCACGGTTGACTGATTTCAGCAGAAAGGAATCCTCTACTTTATTTATTCTACCGATTTTGCATAATCACTTGTCTGCCTGTCTGCCTGCCTGTCTGTCTGTATGCCTGTCTCTCTGTCTCTGTCTGTCTGTCTGCCTGTCTCTCTCTCTCTCTCTCACACACATATATATATGTACACACACACACAATCACACACATAAGCGTACGTTTGTGTGTCAGTATACATATATATATATATATATATGTACGTGTGTGAAAGAGACAGAAAGGGAGAACGAGAGTGTGCTTGTGTAATTCTTATACACATATTTTACGTATACGCACATATATATAAACAAGATTACACACGTACATACATAAACAAGGCCATTAATTAAGGGAGGTAACCTCTCGGGTATATGTAGAGAAGTCTTTGTAGTATAGTAAAGAATGAATTTTTTAGGACTCGACTGATTTCCCTTGTTGCTGGTTGCATTTATATATTTCTCTCTATGTATTTTCTATTATCTCATTTTTCTCCCTTTTATCTAGTTATACATTTAATCGTTTATCCATTTACTACTAGTTTCTGCCTTTTCCATTATCTTTTCTACAATCATTATTATTACTAGTATTTTTTTTTTTTTTTTTTGCTATTATCATGTTTTATTACGGTGATGGATCGGCAGAAGCATTTGAGTATGTGATGAATTTGTCTTGCATTATTTGTTCCGGCTCTTAAGCTTTGTATTCAAAATACCACAGGAGTCGACTCAACCTTTTCTCCTTCCGGGTTGGATAAAGTGAAGCACGGAAGCCAAATTGATTCTCTAGTATCTCACTT
>NC_042997.1:105358143-105363143 GCF_006345805.1 Octopus sinensis | reverse complement strand
CAATATATATATAAGTAAAATTTAGATTCAGATAAATATGGAACTTAAATTAAAGGCACTAGAATTTAGTATGGTATTATCCATACAATTCAAAATTGGGTGGTTATAATCAAAATAAGCAACAAGATTATCCAGAGGTAATGCAGTACGATCGTTTCATGCGACTCCATTTAATTGAACAATGAAAACATTACATCAATTTAAAATGTAGAGCAATCTTCAGCTGCATAAAAATATAGAATTTAGTTAAATTCGAAGGATTCATTCGTATAGTTTTCTTTTTATCCAAAATCACAAAGAGGATAAGTAGATAGACAAAGAAGATGTTTTACCAACAGTATCACAGTTGTAACTGAGATTAAAAATAAAATTTTTTTTAAATCTCAGTCACAACTGTGATACTGTTGGTAAAACATCTTCTTTGTCTATCTACTTATCCTCTTTGTGATTTTGGATAAAAAGAAAACTATACGAATGAATCCTTCGAATTTAGCTAAATTCTATATTTTTATGCAGCTGAAGATTGCTCTACCTTTTAAATTGATGTAATGTTTTCAATGTTCAATTAAATGGAGTTGCATGAAACGATCGTACTGCATTACCTCTGGATAACCTTGTTGCTTATTCTGATATATATATATATATATATATATATATATAATATATATAATATATTATATATATATATATATATGTATATGAGCAGTTTAGCTCAATGGTAAGGCATTCAGCCGGAATCTTTGAGGGATATGGTTTCAAGTCCCATGTCTTATTGTTGAAATTAGACCCTTATTAGGAAGAAAATTAGGGCCTCATTAAGAAGACAAGGAGAAATGTCCTCCATGTAACAGATCTTGTTAAGTGGGGATTATCATTAAACCTGAGATCTAGCTTGAAGTTTGTATCTGAGCTGACTCCGTTGAAGGCACCCTATGTACGATCTGGTGGTGCCGAAACAAGTGACGGATGGAGTTTATAAAATATCACACGCAGAGATCTGATATGTTACATGCTATTTTGTGTACAGCACGAGTGAATTCTGTTGTATGTGAACTCGAAGAAAATTTCTTGAAAACACAATGCTTACTCCCATCTTCGTAAATTATTAAACGAGACATATTGCGTAGATGATAAGTTAAGTAGTGAGCAAACCACTGTATATTTAAGAAATATCCACGAAGAATTCTCCGACACTTGGCAAACAGAAGTCTGCCCATCCACAACCCCCTTTTCTATAGCACCTTTTGCCTTCAAATTCAGTCACTGATTTATGGTATATACATATATATATATATATATAGAGAGAGAGAGATATATATACATATACATATACATACATACATTCATACATATATAGATATATGGTAACGTAATTATGGTTTGATTTTTTTAACGGCTTAGAATTTAATTTCACTTCATAATTTGAAACTGACTTGAAAGTATGTATATTATTTCTCCTTATGTCATATTGTTATTTTTGATATTCTGGTTAATTACGATGTATTTTATATATCGTTTTATGTGTAATAATGTTGTTTTTCTTTGGAGTGTTTATGTATGTGAGATTGTGTGTGAGTGTGTGCGTATTTTAGTTGTATAATTTATTTATCTGTATGAGTGTGGGTGTGTAAATATTGTTGTATATATCGAGTTTAGTGAGTATGTATATGCGTATATGTGAGGGAGTATATGTATTTGTTGTGTGTGTGTGTTTTACGTATGTATATTTGTGTGTGAATGTGTATATGGGTTTGTTATATAGGTTTGGGGATGTATGTGTTAATTTATCTGTGTGGGGAGGGAGTGGGTTTTTGGTGTATATTGAGGTTTATACGTTAGTATAGGTATGTGTGAGTGAGGTGGGTATTTGTATAAGTCGTGGGTGTGTGGTTTACGTGTATGTATTTGTGTGTGAATGTTTAGGTTAGGGGGATTGCTATATAGGTTTGTTATAGAGTTTAGCAAAGGGAGATTTTATCATTATATGTTTTTATGAGTTTTGGTTTATCATGGTAGTTTTGTTAAATGATTCGTAGTAATTTGTCTATTTACGATGTTTGTTGTTTTATTGCATTGTTTCATTCATAATTTTTGAGTGATGTTCGTTTTACCACGTGAATATTATTTTTAATTCCATTTATTCCATTTCTCCATTCATAATTTTAAAAGATGTTCGTTTCCAGAGCGGGAATACTTTTTATACATATGTTAGGTTCCTTGGTAACGTAATTTTGTTTGGTGTATATGTTGAGGCTTATATGTACTTGTGGGTGTGTGTGAGTGGGGTGGGTGTTTGTATTTGTTATGGGTGTGTGGTTTACGTGTGTGTATTTGTGTGTGAATGTATAGGTTAAAGGGATTGCTATATAAGTATGTTATAGGGTTTAGTAAAGGGAGGTTTTATCATTTATGTTTTTATGAGTTTTAATTTATCATGGTAGTTTTATTAAAGAATCCATTCATAATTTTTTAAAATAATGTTAGTTTACCGCGTGAATATAATTTTTAATTCCATTATTCTATTTCTCCATCATAATTTTAAATGACGTTGCTTCCATAGCGCGTATTCTTTTTATAAATAAGTTATGTTCCTATGGTAACGTAATTTTGGTTTGTTGTTTTTACCGGCTTAGAATTTAATTTCACTTCATAATTTGAAACTGACTTGAAAGTATGTATATTATTTCTCCTTATGTCATATTGTTATTTTTGATATTCTGGTTACTTACGATGTATTTTATATATCCTATTATGTGTAATAATGTTGTTTTCCTTTGGAGTGTTTATGTATGTGGGATTGTGTGTGAGTGTGTGCGTATTTTGGTTGTGTAATTTGTTTGTCTGTATGAGTGTGGGTGTGTTAATATTGTTGTATATATCGAGTTTAGTGAGTATGTATATGTATATGGTGTGCGTTTTACGTATGTATATTTGTGTGTGAATGTGTTTATGGGTTTGCTATATAGGTTTGGGGATGTATGTGTTTATTTGTCTGTGTGGGGTTGAGTGGGTTTTTGGAGTATATGTTGAGGTTTATATGTATGTATAGGTATGTGTGAGTGAGGTGGGTATTTGTATATGTCGTGGGTGTGTGGTTTACGTGTGTGTATTTGTGTGTGAATGTTTAGGTTAGGGGGATTGCTATATAGGTTTGTTATAGAGTTTAGTAAAGGGAGATTTTATCATTATATGTTTTTATGAGTTTTGGTTTATCATGGTGGTTTTGTTAAAGAATTCGTAGTATTTTGTGTCTGTTTGCGATGTCTGTTGTTTTGTTACATTATTTCATTCATAATTTTTAAGTAATGTTCGTTTTACCAAGTGAATATAATTTTTAATTCCATTTGTTCCATTTCTCCATTCATAATTTTAAATGATGTCCGTTTCTAGAGCGGGAATGTTGGTTGTATGTGTGTGTGAGGGAGTATGAATAAGTATTGTGTTGAAGTATTTGGCTATTTTATTTATTTATCGTTGCCTAGACGTTTTTATGTGTATGTATAGGGATATATATAGGTGTGTGATTTAGTGTATGTATTTAGATATGGTTATATATAATTAGTTATATGTGTATGGGTGTATATATAGTTTATTTTTTGTTTTGTTTTATATTTTATATTTTATATTTTATATTTAATTGTTGATAGGTTTATTTTAGTTTATATATTGTTTATATATTGATTATATATGGATTATTATAGGTTATATATAGATTATATATTTATATTTTTTCATTAATACTTTAATTATTTTAAAATTATTATTTTATATTTTAAAATATTGATATTTTAGATTGGAAGTCCACCTGAAGATTGTCGATCAGGACAAGAAACAATTGTAGTGGCGGTTTTTTTGACTTTTATTAAAATTTTATGTATTGATTAAGTCTTTCCTTGTTTGTTTTGCAAAATAGTGGTTTGTTTCTAATAATATTATATATAATATATATATATATATATATATATATATATTATATATATATATATATATGTATATGTATTATATATACATGCACAAGCGCGTGAGGGAGAGTATAAATGTCTGTGTCTTATATTTTGTACGCGTGTTTGCAAGCGTAGGTGTCTAATTTCAATTTACTTATAAATATAGGTAAAATGAACATCATTGTTTAATACCAGATCATCCCTGATTGAGCAAAATTACGGTCAAAGTCATCTTAGCCGTTACTATCAAAACGTTATTAAATATAAAAGGACCACATTATTCAATGCACACACAGACACACACACATCCACATACACATACATATATATATTCAAAGTCATTGTGTTTTTATCCAAAATGTAGACGATCGCCATTCCTTTATTTGATCGGTTTGAAAAATTAAGTTATTAAGATATTTTCTTAACTTGAAACCAATTGTAGCCTTAATACACAAATAAAGAAATTCTATCCACCAATGCAATGTTGAGCACTCATTTTCCTAGTTCAATATTTACATATATATATACTTCCAGCGAAATTATATGTGTGTGTGTGTGTGAAGGCGCGTGGCTTAGTGGTGAGGGCATTCGGCTCACGATTGTAAGGTCGTGAGTTCAATTCCTGGTGACGCGTTGTGTCCTTGAGCAAGGCACTTTATTTCACGTTGCTCCAGTCCATTCAGCTGTCAAAAATGAGTTGTACCTGTATTTCAAAGGGCCAGCCTTGTCACACTCTGTGTCACGCTGAATCTTCCTGAGAACTACAAGCACCTCCACCCAGCTAAGCCTGCACCCAGAGATTAGTTTCTGAGTCTCTGCTCGTCATTAGTCTGGAGTTGCATAGCCTGCTAGTTGGAGATGTCTGTCTATAGCCTTTGTAAACATATAAGGCCATGCTACTCCTGACTGATGACGAGCAAAGACTCAGAAACTAGTCTCTGGATGCAGGCTTAGCTGGATGGGGGTGCTTGTCTCCCTTCTGTAAACATAAGGACACAGGAAATGTGTCAAGCCCAACAGGAAGCGTTGATGTTTCCTAGGGCTAAATAGCAGCGG
>NC_042997.1:105340643-105353143 GCF_006345805.1 Octopus sinensis | reverse complement strand
AACAGTATTCCATTACAGGACTGATATTTTGTTTTACTCAACTCGAAATGAAGAAAGGTAAAGTTGATTACAGATTTGAATGCAAATCGTAAAGTAGGAGCAAATCGCACAAGGCTTTTTTTTTTCTGGTACTCTTACGATTCTGCTTATTGTCTGACGCTCTTACGATTCTATCAACAACCATTCATTGACCGTAGTAAGATTTCGCAAATAACTACACTCAACAAGACTGAAACGGTTCCCTTACAATAGTATTGCTAATGCAGTAACAACAATAATGTTGATAATAATGGTTTCTGATTTAAGTACAATGCTAACAAATTTAAAGGTGTGGATTAGTCGTTACTATCGACCAGGTACTTCAGTGGCATTTATTTTATCGACTTTATAGGAAGGAACAGCAACTTAGACCTCAGCGGGATTTGACTTCGGTACATAAAGAGTCAGAACAAATACCACAAAGTAAATTTTGCGACATTCTAACAATACTGCGAATCACTATCGATCGTCGATCGTATCTAGAATTGAAAGATAATTTCATTCGGCGTAAGTTTTAATCACTTCTGTCACCCAGTATAGCAAAAATATTAACAATAATATTTATTTATAAATTTGGTATAAACCAGCAATTTTCGAAAAAACAAAGACGTGTAGAGTTAGTAACAAGTACTGATACTTGTTATATCCACCCCGAAAATTGAAAACTGATACTGACAGAATTAAAATGCGTTAACTCGCTACATTAGCGAAAGACAACGACCGTAAACATCTATAATCACGAGGAGAATCATTATTTCTGATGTAATCACAATGTCAAATGTTTGAGGATAAGTAATTTGGGTAATTAAACTGATATGAGTATTAACGAAATTGTCAGAACATCAGACGAGAAGTTTAGCGGCCTTTCATCGGAATCTTTGAGTATGAGTTCCTGAGTGGAATCCATTTTAATGCCATTACCTATTCCTTGGGATCCTTTGGCGAAATTCATTGATTCATGCATTCGAGTAAGGTCTTCAGTTTCAAGATAACTAACCCCCTTCCACCCTGCGGTCACGAAGGCCCTGTAAATATTTAGAAAATACATAAATATGACAACTTCCTCTCAAAATCAACGTTTATAACTTGCAAATGTGATATGCATTTAAAAAGAAAACACAAAGCAACACGAACGGTATTCGTTTTGAAATATGTCCAAAATATTGCTATGTTTCTCTTTTACTAATGTTTTCTTTGCATCTCTTTACATTCTCTCCTTTATATTCTTTGTCTATATACCTCTGCCTCTTTTATCGCTTTACTGGCTAACTTGTCTTTGACAAGCGTTTATTTGGATCGATTTGGGATTTTTCCATTTCCCATTGCAATAACTTTATGACAGTTGTTCATATACGAAAACAAAGAAGCATCAATTGTTATCCCCTTATAGCCTTAAGAAATACATTTGCGAATATTAATTTTTATTGCTTTATAGATCTCTCTCTCTCTCTCTCTCTCTCTCTCTCTCTCTCTCTCTCTCTCTCTCTCTCTCTCTCTCCATCACACGCACACATACGCATACACACACATACACGTACACGTAGACATATGTATGTACGTTTCTCGTATAATTGCAGTGATCGAAATCTATTTGTCGACAATGCACGATATTTTAACCTTCGAAATGTTTCTTCTGTAGAGATAAATAAGAACTGTCATATGAGTTTAGTTAGAAACTCTTCTGAATCTCACTTCGATGGACAGAAAATTAGTCAAAGACGGGGCCTCAATGTAGACACTCGATCTACAAGAAATAAGCCCAAATTTCCCTCAAATTAGATTTTTCCGTCTATGCGTAGGAAGGCCATTTGGGAAAAATTAGTTCTGATTACATTATAAAAGAAATGGTCACTGTATCAAATATTTTGATTATAGGCTTCTTCGATAACGACTCGCCTTCGTGTGAAACAACAGCTACAATAGCAAAAAATAATAAAAAAAATTTAAATCTATAGTTTTCTCAATAAAAAGACATTTCAGCCCAGTGAAGATACATTGGTATGATAGTAAAGGAGACAAAATGATGATCTTGAGGTAAGACTGAAATTATATTTAAAATCATTAATTGGACTTCTAGTAAGGAACGTCTCTGTGCATGTGTGCATGTGCGTATAATGAATAGCTGATTCAGATTTTGGCACAAGCCCAGGGATTTCGGGGGGTTGGTTGGGGTGGGCTAAGTTGATTACATTAACCTCAGTGTTCAACTGGTACTTATTTTATCGACTTCGAAAGGGTGAAAGACAATGTCGATTGCAGCGGAATTTGAACTCAGAGCGTAAAGGCAGTCGAAATGCCGCTAAGCATTTTTTCCAGCGTGCAAACGATTCTGCTTGTACGAAAGAAATATTAATGTATCCATCTGCTCACCTGTCCCTTTCTCTAACCACACATATACGCAAGCGCACGCATACACTCACAAACACACCCACACACGCATGCACGCACACGCACGCTTCACAAACGCACTGAGAAAAGCTTTTCTCATACATTTCATTAAATACCCGATTGTGTTCGAGTTTTATCTTTATTTCAGATTTTAACGTATGTTGTAAGTTTTTTTTTTTACATTCAGTTTGGAAAAGTAGAGTTCGTGTATCTGTTGGTCCTCCATCACCACTTGTCAACCAGTGTTGGTGTGTTTATGTACCCGTAACATACTGGTTCGGCAACACAGATTGATTGAATAAGTACCAGACTTTAAAAATGTACTGGTGTCGATTCATTCAACTACAATTCTTCGAGTCGGTGACCCAGAATGGCCGCAGTCTAATGACTAATACAAGTAAAAGACAAAAGACATATATGTACATCGAATTCCGAATTGAACTCGAAATATTCATTTTTCACAAGGCTACAAATGTTCAAGGCTGCGAATAATAGATTAAGATTAACTTGTCATTTAATTGTTATCGCCAAGTTAATATGGCAGTCCAGGAAAATAGGACGAATGCTGCCGTTGATTAGCTCCAAGAGGCCATTGCCTTTAGCTAACTATGTGACACACGAACCTGTGTCCATTATAAACTTCGAACAGGGGAGCTAATCAACGGCAGCATTCGTCCTATTTTCCTAGACTGCCATGTTAGCTTGGCGATAACTATTAATATCTAGTACCGCTGTCGTAGTCTCCTTTAGAGAGATTTAGAAACATTAATATTTCTAACTTGGTATTTGTTTAAGACTTATTTTAACGGCATCTTAAGGACAAATTGTAATGACATCACTGGTAGATTTCGAACTCAGTACAATATTGACGCTAGTAAATACCACTACGCTGCTCTGTCACTGATGCCAACTCAAAGCTTTTCTGTTTACATGCAATATTAGACTACCTGCTTATTTCTAGGTTATATGAGAATAAATTAATCTGAGAATACTTTTCTTTGTTTTTAGTTAGAAATATTACCGTATTCTTGGTAATTAAGTCGTAACGGTGTCGGAGAACTATGTTCGGGTTTCATGGAACACAATCATCATTTGACTCCATTTGTGAATGCATGTGTTTGTGTGTGTGTGTGTGTGTACACGTGCGTATGTGTTATTTTTATAAATTTTGCTTCCTCGTCGATTTTCTTTTTCGTTTTCATCGTCTGCGTGCATGATTCGATTTCATTTACTCTCTCTCTTTTCAACACATTGCCTTGCTTTCTTTCTTTCTATAATATTCTCTTATGTCGCTGCTGTTCTCACATTTCTTTCTTTGTATCAGTATCAGAATATGTATACACACACACACACAGAATAAATGTGTGCGTACGTATGCGATTATATATATATATATGCGTGTGGAAAGAGATAGAGTGAGAGAGAACATTTTAAAGAGAGATAGATAGCCATAATAATATGCTATCAAGCATTATCAGAGCCACTCGTGGGACAATTTACCGATCAGTTGCCTGTCAACTAAACTCTATTTTGCTTAATATGATCAGTTTGCACATATGGAATAATCTTAGTAGGGTTGCCGGTATGGACCCATACTGACTGGGAAGTGCCAAATCTCTTTAGCGAAGGTCCCAGAAGAACTCTAAGGAAAGCTTTGTTGATAGACGTTGAGGAAAATACATGCAGACATCGATCGACTCTTCCGTTTATATCTCTGCCAACTATTGCAGTCATATTGGTGACATGCTCGCGTGACGCCCGTGCGTGACTCTGCGATTCTCAGAGACTCTGGGTCATTGAACTAGTCGCCAGTTGCTATCACGACTAACCATCCCACTGTCCCGTGCTATAACAGCTATCTTTCTTGCTATTCGCCCATTCAAATTATTTCTTCTATTTATCCGTTTCCTTCATACAACAGCCTTATTCTATTGTAATGTACGCTCATATTTTTAACCGCTAACAAAGCGTGTATTTTTCACATTGTATGTATGTATGTATATATATGTATGTATGTATGATGTTTGTATGTATGCATCTTCCTTTCCCTCTCTCTCTCACTCTCTCTTCCTATCTATGTTACTAACGACTTACGTATTTATAGATGTACATATTTGTTCGCCTATCGGTTTGCACACACACACACACACACACACACACACACACACACGCACACGCATTTATACTTTGATTTGTATATCAGCCCGTCCCGCCTTCTTACTACTTACCAACACCTCTCTCCATTCACCAATCCATCACTGTACATCCAACAAAATCGCTTCCCTTAATTCATCCAAACTTCATTCATTTCCTTTGTCTGTCTTCATGTCTGTCCGTCTGACTGCCCCACCCTCTCTCTCTCTCTCTCTCTCTCTCTCTCTCTCTCTCACCCTGTCCAGCCTAGATTCTTTATGTGCCTGTGTCTGTGACTATAGTATATGTAAGTATGTATGTGTAGGTGAGTATTGCTGTATATGCATATGTGTGTTTACGTATGAGCCTGTGGGCGGGCACGTAGACGAGTGATTATTACAACACAATCACAATACTCATTCTTCGTGGCTGAAAGGGGATACAATAAAAATCAATGTTGAAACTTGTGAAGCTGTTAAATTAATAATTAGTTTCCTAGTATCTAACACTGAGATCAAACATTCCCGCACGACTCACGAAATTCATTCCAATACTCGGCCAGATGTTGAACTTTGTAGAACATTTCAGCATACCTAGGAGAGGCTATGGTACCTATCACATACAAATAGGTAAGGCACAAATCCTGTGATCAAATCCACTCGTGGTTTCCCTTAATCAGTTTTGTAGGGTATAACACATCGTCCTGGATACTTTTGCAGCAGCACCACCACTAAACAGTAGATATAACCCATCTTACATTGAGTACAGCTGATAGATATATGAGACGCTACTGGCTTTGAGTGAAAGAAAATACAGGAGGATCAGTTAATTATGATTTTATTCAGTATATCTCCCTTTCAGATTCACACACTTATTGCAGCGGTCCGTCAGTTTTTCTAAGCACTGTAAAAGAACTCGGAGGTTTAGGCCTTCAGCCAGGCGTTTCTCGACACCTTGGCTTTAAGGGTGTCTTTGCGTTCAGTCTCATTGTGCGGTACGTTGGGCGTGTTTGCTCTACTATTGGCCCAACTCTACTAGAGCCTTGTGAGAAGATTTGTTAGACGGAGACTGGAAGAAGCCTGTTGTGATTTAATATGTAGTGTATGTGTGTGTGTGCGTCCGTCCTTCCAGCCCGCCACGGATCGACAACCGGTGTTAGCGTTTCGACAAAAAAGAAACCGATAGAATAAATGCCAGAACTTAATGTCTTAGTACTGGGGACGATTTGTTCCACTAAAACCTTAAAAGCGATGCGCCTGGTTGGATGCAGTCCAATGACTGTAAGTATTAAGAGAACGTGCACGCAAATGCATGTTTGTGTGTGTATGTTAGTGTGTTCAAAGAAGGAAGGAAAAAAAAAACGAACACAAGAAGATGAGTTAAGTTCACGATCAACATAATACATTTGACAACAGAGGAATTTCGTTATCGTGTTCCATCTTGTCCTTCTTCGGAATCGGATGTAGAATGGACAAGGAATAGGATTAACAAATGAAAACTTGTAATAAAAACAGGAGCAATCCAAACGAAAATAAAATACTCGCAAGAATCTTGTCTACTTTTTAGCTGCAGAACACACATCTGCACACACACATACATACATACACACATACATACATACATACATACATACATACATACATACATACATACATACATACACACACACACACACATATATATATATATTGTGACCCCCTTCGGTCATGAATGACCATGGGATTGCACCTAGATGGTTACCCTCCGAGGCACAAGTCTTGGCAAGGTCGTTTATGGAAGACCAGCAGTCGCCTCCCCTCACCACACCACCGATGTTATCCAAAGGAAAGGCAAATGCCGAAACAGCTTGGCACCAGTGAGGTCGCAACTCATTTATTAACGTACAAGTAGCAGAGCACTCCACAGACACGTGTACCCTTAACGTAGTTCTCGTGGAGATTTAGCGTGACACAGAGTGTTATAAGGCTGGACCTTTGAAATACAGGTACAACAGAAACAGGAAGAAAGAGTGAGAGAAAGTTGTGATGAAAGAGTACAGCAGGGTTCAGGGTAAGATACCGAGAGACAAATACACTCAGCATTTAGTGTACTGGCACGAACAGTCTGGAAGAGTTAATATAAAGAGCAAACGACTGACATGATGTGATAATTTTGTTTTTCTTTTTGTTGAGTAAAAGAAAAAAAATGAGGAGTGCAGATGGTTCCGGGTTCAGTCCCACTGCGTGGCACCTTGGACAAGTGTCTTCTACTATAGCATCGGGCCGACCAAAGCCTTGTGAGGGGATTTGGTAGACGGAAACTCAAAGAAGCCTGTCGTATATATATATATATATATGTGTGTGTGTGTGTGTGTTTGTCCCCTCAACATTGCTTGACAACCGATGCTGGTGTGTTTACGTCCCCATAATATAGCGGTTCGGCAAGAGGACCGATAAAATAAGTACTAGGCTTACAAAGAATAAGTCCTAGGGTCGATTTGCACCACTAAATTCGGTGCCCCAGCATGGCTACAGTCAAATGACTGAAACAAATTAAAGAATAAAAGAATCAATAATATTTACAATATATAAAAAGGTGACGTGGTGTCAGGAACGTCAGCATGCCGGGCGAAATGCTTAGCGATATTTCGTCTGTCTTTATGTTTTGAGTTCAAATTCTGCCGTGGTCAATTTTGCTTTTCATCCTTTCGGGGTCGAGAAATTAAGTACCAATTGCGTACTGGGGTTGAACTAATCTAGCATATGTGCTGCTTCAGCACATATGTTAGGACACAACAACCTCCTAAGCAGACCGAGTGCAGATATGGATAGCATATGGGGACCGGTATTAAGGAAGGATAGGAAAATATTAGATTTATAAGCTCTAAAATTCACTCCATAATTGACCACGGACATATGGCGTAGTGGTTAAAAGCGCGGGCTACTAACCCCAAGATTCCGAGTTCAATTTCTGAATAATAATAACATCGAAATGTACCTTAGGATTGAGAATCCAGGTTCGGAATTTCCTCAAGACACCTGATAAATGTTGGAGGGTATATCAGCCGAAATGTTGTGTTAACAACAAACAAAATAAGGATAACTATCCGTTTAATGTAAATAATATACATAATTCTTCAGCTCTAAAATATAGAACTGTACAATTATTATAATTGTTTTTTGTTTGAAATATCGATAATCGAGTATACAGAAAGCTATATTTTATGACTTAACCAGCGGAACAATGAAATTGCTTTCGACATGTTTTGTAGAGCCATGAAGATGGATGTCTGAAGAATGTCAACAAAGTCTTCAAAGCTGCTAGATTTACAAACATCAGCCACTAAATGTTGCTAGAATAACATTTTATTTTCTTTAAAATTGTTAAATTCGATAATCTTGATCACTGTATAACTGCTTGGAAGAATTTTGTTATGGTCATAGCTACAGTACTTCGATTATATATTGTAAACGTCATTATTGTAAACGTGCTGAAGAAATAATTCCTTGATATGGTCTTTCTTTTCTAATAGCATATTTTACTCGCATTTGAATTCTAGTCGATAAAATGTCAACATTAAATTATATAGTTTTCAAGAAATTCAACATTGACACATACTTGTGCTTTTATATTATCTTTGACACATGCTTGTTGCTTTGATATTATCTAAGAGTACTGAACCGAAATCTGGACTGTTAGAGATAAAAATATCTCTTGTAGATTAACTACGTTTTATTTGTATATTGATTCCGTAAAACGTGTGTATTGATTGTGTAAAATTTCTCCTCTTACCTGTTTTTCAGTAATTTTATTTAAGTAAAGTTCAAACAAAATTATTGTGGGAAGCTAAAGAAATCAAAACTAACGTGTTCTCGTCCGACTGGATTCCTAGTTAAAACGCATGAAACAGAGTAGTGTCTGCTAGGGACGTCCAATGAATGATGTGTCAAATCCGGTGACAGATTTTGTCTATCGGTCAAGAACAAGTATAGACCATGAGACCAATTTCTGCACCGTTTCCGGTGTAAACATTTTCACTCACATGTGAGCGACTAAAGCTCCTTCACGAGTAAGGTCGGTTTTCCGGACTTTCTGGCGTATATGCTCCCCAATGGACAGAACGCCGGTCCGTCGCAACATTACTCACTTTGCTAGCTGAGTTGACTGGAACCACGTGAAATGAAGTGTTCTGTGCAAGAACACAACGTATCACTTGGTCTAGAGGCCGATATCACAATCTTCACGATCATAAGTCCAATATCCTAACCGCTAACCCATGCGCCTCCACCAAGGCAGACAAAAATTTTCCAGATTGCTGTGAAGTGGCATCGTGCTCAGAAGTGAGTAAATGCCCTGTACTGATGTGAGTATCCCCCATCAATGCTGTAACTAAAGTTAACTTCCCACACATATCTTCTCTCTCCTCCAACTCCCTGTCTACAGTTGTTAGTCTCAGATGGCTTATAACTTACATTGTCTTCACTGACCGGCGGGACAAGCAAAACTGCTTTTACCCCTTCAGACCCGACTGGAGTTAAACGGAGACATTAAAGAATTAACACATGTTATTACTAGGAATTTAACAGAAAAGAAACCAAAGATCCCACTCCCGACTGTGACTCGACAATAGTAGTATTAATAAATAATATTAGTTCTGCTGCTAGTCATATAGCTGTCGATGGTGCTCCCTCGAGACAGCCATCTGCCAACACTGTGTAGCACAGTATCATCGAGTTTCTCTAAAGGGTTACCGCCTTCTCACAGAATAAATACACTAGCTTACGCATTTTTTGTGTGCGGGGTGTGGTATTTTTAACCAACTGGCATCAGTTACTAAATCAAAGATAATTTTTTTCTTACTATAACTTATGTATCTGTCTCTTGGCAATTTTGAGACAAGTGTGCTAAATATTTTCCACCTTCTTTTGCTGTATTCGTTTTAATTTGGCAAAGTGTACGAAATTTGCTTAACATATGTACACTCTCCGATAAACAACAACAATAACAACAGCAGCAGCGGCAACATGAAAAGCAACAACAGTAATGATATAACGATTTCTCACTTATACACAAGACTACAGGTTTTATGGAGAAGAAAAATTAGATTTCTTGAAGATTATGCATTTCTCAAGAGTATTATCAGTGAAAATGAAACGAAATGCCGTCAGCCGGGAAAAGAAATTCGTTCACAAATTCGGTAGAACAAGTACGTACATCTTGCTAATACGATAGTAAAGTTAGTACTCACATATTTAATGCAGAGAATACGAAAATGCCAACCTGAAATAATGATGAGATGACGTAATGACAAATTAGTCAGTGACTATTATTATTTGTGTTATTTGGTTAGTAGCTTGATATATATGTGTGTTTCTGTATTTATTCCACCTTTTCCGTCTTAAGCTCAAGTGACTTTGTAATCAACTTTACTTTTCATCCAGACGGTATGGATTAACGTTATTGACCTACGCCCTTCCCTCAAATTTGTTGCTTTTGTGCCAACTTTGAAAACAGTTAGCTCGACCAGAAAGCAGAAGTAGCTTGCAGTATTTGTATTAGTTGTTAGCGTTATGAGTTCAAATCCCATAGAAGTTAAATTTTCCTTTCATCTTTCTGCTGTCGACAAAAAGTACAGCATAAGTACTGAGGCATAATTAATTGACTCGTTCCTCAACCTAAATATTTGTGGCATTGCATCTATGTTAGAAATTGATGTTACAACTAGGACAGTGGTAATAGTTGTGGTGATAATGAAAACGCGTTCTGAAAAGAGCACAAATGAAAAACTTGTAGGAAAGGAGAGTATTTATTTGGAGTATATAATCAGTAGGAATTTAGCCAAAAATGATATATAAAGAGAACAATTGCCTGCATGTAGTTTATCACAACCCCTAGGAACAATTGGCAAAATATAGATGGAGGCGATGAAGACGAAATAGAACTACATCTAAACAAAATGATGAAATGAATAATCATTTTCTAAAAAACTTATATTACCTTAAAATAAAGAAATCAAGCAAATTTCTCATTTGTATGGCCCCTCCCATAACAATTCATTTATATTTTCCCCTTGTCTGTCTCTATAGCTATTATTTTTCTTTACTACCCACAAGGGGTTAAACACAGAGGAGACAAACAAAGACAGACAGACGGATTAAGTCGATTATATCGACCCCAGTGCGTAACTGGTACTAATTTATCGACCCCGAAAGGATAAAAGGCAAAGTTAACCTCGGCGGAATTTGACCTCAGAACGTCACGGCAGACGAAATACCACTAAGCATTTCGCCCGGCGTGCTAACCTTTCCTCCAGCTCGCCGCCTTCTTACATTATATGTTGTACAGCGTGACTGGGGAAATCAACAAACGAACCATTCAGCATCTATAGGACAGGGGTAGATATGTGCGCACGCATATACGTACACGCATACAAGCAAACACACCTATCGTAAGGTACATTTGACTTGATTTGTGAGTGAAATCTATAGTTACATATTTTGTGATACATGGTGAATTTTTCTATACATAGTTAATGCACAAATACTTTAAATACATATGTACCTGAAGACACACACATACATGACTATGGGCCTTCAGATAGCAAATTTCAGCCTCTATGTCTCCTTTCTGCGTACTTCGGAAACTACAAGCTACGTTATGAAAATAAACTCATTCGTTGACAGGATACGATGCGAGAATATGAGAATTGATATAATAGCTAGAAACTATATTACATCTCTCGGCTAAACAAGAAAGACAAGCGTCAAAAATAATAGGAGGCATTATGTATTCTACAAAGAAAAAAAACCCCATTAAATTATACGGTAGAACAAATTTTGCTCCTTTCACACTGATATATCAAGAATAATATATTCAAGCTATGAAGGTGGTGAATTGGAAAGATCCTTAGCATCCTGGCAAAATGCTTAGTGGTATTTCGTCTGCCGTTACGTTCTGAGTTCAAATTCCGCCGAGGTCGACTTTGTCTTTCATCTTTTCGGGGTCGACAATTTAAGTACCAGTTACCCACTGGGGGCGATATAATCGACTTAATCCGTCTTAATCCGTTTGTCTGTCCTTGTTTGTCCTCTCTGTGTGTAGCCCCTTGTGGGTAGTAAAGAAATATGTATTTCGCCTGTCTTTATGTTCTGAGTTCAAATTCCGCGGAGGTCGACTTTACCTTCCATCATCTCGGGGTCGATAAAATAAGTACCAGTTGAACATTGGGGTCGATATTATAAACTTACCCCACTCCAACATGCTGGCCTTGTGCCAAAATTTGAGAGCAATATATTCAAGCTACATGTTTCACTTATATTTCTTCATAATCTTATCAGGATTCTAACTCATCATTGTTAGAACGACATAATATATTTACGCGCGCGCAGGATACCAACATACATGTACACACACACATACTTGTCAAAATGCATGCACAAAGAAACACATATATTTGTGTGCCTATGTGTTTTTGTTGTGTGTACGGGGTGTGTTAGAAATAGGATCAGTTATCAGTTAACACTGGATTATTTTCCTTTCTACTTTTTACAACAGCTTTACTCACACGAACACACACACAAACTATATATATATATATATAGGTATACACATACACACATATATACATACACATATAGATATGGACACACACACACATAATATATATATATATATATAGCCATCTGCATAGATGGCGATTAGTGAAGAATGACATGGAATATATTTAGAGTATATTGGAGGTAAATAGTCATATCTATCAACACGAGTATCAATCACCCTCTCTTCCCATTCGTGTGTGTTTGCGCGCGCGGTTAGATATAGCAAGTGTATATATATATGGATGTGTATGTATATATATATATATATTTGTGTGTGTGTGTGTGTGTATGTATATTTATATATATATATATATATATGTGTGTATATTCATATATGTGAGTATATTTATATGTGTATAGATT